>NC_041385.1:199548683-199579688 GCF_002162155.2 Triticum dicoccoides
CGCCGCCCCGGCCCCGCGCTGCCATCCCCGGCCTCCTCCGGCGCCGCCCCTCCCTCCGGCCGCCGTTGCCGGCCGCCTCATCGCCGGATCCGGCGGGTGGGATGAGATCCACCCGCCCGGCCATCCAAACGTCCGCGCCCCGTCCTGGTTCCCTCCATCCCGCACGATCCCGTCCAGCTTCCCTGAGGTGATTTTTGCCTAAGTCCCCAAGATATTCACATTCTGTTGCCATGTTCAACATGCTATAACTTGCTGCATACTGCTCTATTTCGTGCGTGTAATATGTCAAATTGTTCGCCTCAACGAGTACTTAATTTCATTCCATTGCTTCATTTTCATTTGGGCTCATCTTGGTGCCCGAAATGCTGTTGGAAGAGTGCTATGTGATGTTAACCTGCTGAAACTGTTATAACATGCTCATTTGTCATTTTTGCTATGTTTGATGTGTGCATCCTATGAGGTTGATGTCTACATGTGTTTTGATCTATGCCATGCCATCTTTCCAGTGGTTCCACCCATGTATTTTTGTGAGTTGTGTGCTGAGTGCATCAAGCTTGTTAAGGAGGGTACTTGATGTTACTGTTTTGCTAGGCAGATTCTGTTATATTTTGTTGCTATGTTAACCTGATGCTACAAGTCATTTCGTGCATTATTCTGGAGATGTTCACTAAGGATGTTTTGTTAAGCACGTTATGCTTTATCCATTCATGCCCCTGGTTGCATTTATAGACTACTGTAGCTTATTGTAATCTTGCTCCAAAGTTGCTAAATAATGTTGCTGTCAACCTGTTAACATGAAGTTCAGTTTTGGCCATGTGTTTTTCTAGTGATCGATGTACCCTAAGAACTTGTTCTTGCCATGCTTAGCTCCAAAAACATGTCTTCTTACTGTGAGTTGCCTTGCCATGCCATGTATTGCTCTGTGGTGAGTGGTTCAAGCTCACCAACATGCCTACTTATTGTTGTTCCTGCCATATTTGAATCTGTCATATCTTTTGCCATGTTTACATGGGTGCCATCATATCTTCTGATCCTTTTTGGCTCATGGCCAGCAAGGGACTTTTGTTCTATGCATTTAGTAGTATCATGCCATGCCTTTGTTTGCCATCATAAGTTCCTGTAACATGTTGTTTGATAGCTCTAAACATTGCAACCTGATGTTATTTCTGCAAAGTCTGAAACTGTTATTATTTGCAATCTTACCATGTCCTTTTGAGCATGTTCTAGTTGTTTCTGGAGATAGCTCAGTGTTCATGTTTTGTTGTGCTTTACCTGTACTTCATGATCATGACTTTTGTTCTTATGTTGGGGTGCAGTAGCATGTTGTTTTGATGCTTG
Source organism: Triticum dicoccoides (assembly GCF_002162155.2). Lineage (NCBI taxonomy): Eukaryota > Viridiplantae > Streptophyta > Magnoliopsida > Poales > Poaceae > Triticum > Triticum dicoccoides. The sequence goes on from NC_041385.1 coordinate 199,550,022, forward strand.
CAATATGCCTAGTTGCTGTTATGGACAGATTGTTGCTATAACTTGTATAGAGTGTTTGTGTTGAACCGTTGCTCCGTCTTGAGTGTGCTCTATATGAAACTTGCTTGTTTTTGCATGTAGCTTCATATTATCATGTTGCATCCTTGTTTTGGTGTGTTTGCTTGATGTTTGTATGCATTTTGCATCAATGCCATGTTTAGCTTGTTTTGCTCATATCTTCTAGGTCGTAGCTCCAAATCTAATGAACTTTATATGTAACTTGACTAGAATTTCGTGTAGATTCTCTTGGTGCTCCTTAACTTGCTGTTTAACAACTTCAACTTAATGTTTATTCAGTTCTGTATCAATTTCGAAATTTGCATATGAGGACTTACCGGAATTGTTATATGTTGTTCCCGGCCTCATTTAAACTTGCCTTGATGTGTTGTTCTTGTTTGCATCATCTCTTGCCATGAGTAGCTTCATGTAGCCTTGTCATGCATCATGCTTGTTGTGCATCATGTCTTGTTCATGTGTGGTGTGTTTACCATGTTGTGTGCTTCTTCTCGATAGTTCCCGTTTTCGTTGCGATCGTGAGGATTCGTTCGTCTACGCTTGGTTCGTCTTCGTGGCTTCAAAATCTTCATGGACTCGTTCTTCTTCCTAGCGGGATTTCAGGCAAGATGACCACTACCCTGGATCTCACTACTATCATTGCTATGCTAGTTGCTTCATTCTATCGCTATGCTGCGTTACCTATCATTTGCTCTTCAAGCCTCCCAAATTGCCATGAACCTCTAACCTTTGACACCCTTCCTAGCAAACTGTTGTTTGGCTATGTTACCGTTTTGCTCAGCCCCTCTTATAGCGTTGCTAGTTGCAGGTGAAGTTGAAGATTTCTCCATGGTGGACAGGATTTTGGTTGGGATATCACAATATCTCTTATTTAATTAATGCATCTATATATTTGGTAAAGGGTGGAAGGCTCGGCCTTATGCCTGGTGTTTTGTTCCACTCTTGCCGCCCTAGTTTCCGTCATACCGGTGTTATGTTCCCGGATTTTTGCATTCCTAACGCGGTCGGGTGATTTATGGGACCCCCTTGACAGTTCGCTTTGAATAAAACTTGTCCAGCAAGGCCCAACCTTGGTTTTACCATTTGCCTCACCACCACCTATACCTTTCCCTTGGGTCGGCCAACCCAAGGGTCATCTTTATTTTAGCCCCCCCGGGCCAGTGCTTGTCTAAGTGTTGGTCCGAACCGGGCAGACTGCGGGGCCACCTCGGGGCAACTCGAGGGCTGGTTTTACTCGTAGGCTGACCTATCCGGTGTTGCCCTGAGAACGAGATATGTGCAGCTCCTATCAGGATTGTCGGCGCATCGGGCGGCTTTGCTGGTCTTGTTTTACCATTGTCGAAATGTCTTGTAAACCGGGATTCCGAGACTGATCGGGTCTTCCTTGGAGAAGGAATATCCTTCGTTGATCACGAGAGCTTATCATGGGCTAAGTTGGGACACCCCTGTAGGGTATAAAATTTCGAGAGTCGTGCCCGCGTTTATGTTGTAGATGGGAATTTGTTAATGTCCGGTTGTAGATAACTTGACACCAGATCCGAACTAAAATGCACCAACTATGTGTGTAGCCGTGATGGTCTCTTCTCGGCGGAGTCCGGGAAGTGAACACGGTTTCTGTGTTATGTTTGACATAAGTAGGAGTTCAGGATCACTTCTTGATCATTGCTAGCTTCACGACCGTTTCTTTTGCTTCTCTTCTCGCTCTCATTTGCGTATGTTAGCCACCATACTTGCTTAGCCGCTGCTGCAACCTCACCACTTTACCCCTTCCTTTCCCTTTAAGCTTTGCTAGTCTTGATACCCATGGTAATGGGATTGCTGAGTCCTCATGGCTCACAGATTACTAGAACAACAGTTGCAGGTACAGGTTATGCGATGATCATGACGCGAGAGCGATGTTTGCTTGTTTTGGAGTTCTTCTTTTGCTTCTTCTTCGATCAGGGGATAGGTTCCAGGTCGGCAGCCTGGGCTAGCAGGGTGGATGTCGTTTGAGTTCCTGTTTGTGTTTCATCCGTAGTCGGATGGTGCTCTTATGTATGATGATGTTGTATTCGTGTGGCTTTGTATGCCTTTTGTATGTTTCCCCATCTATTATGTAATGTTGATGTAATGATATCCACCTTGCAAAAGCGTCTTCAAGATGCGCTTCTATCCTTGGTAGGACCTTCGAGTTGCTTTAGGATAGGGTCGCATCTTGGGCGTGACACTCCGGCCGCCTGCGCCAGCGCTGGGGCCAGGGGGCTCCGAGCCCTGGGCCCAGCCATGCAACGGGTGCGGTGGTCGGACAAGTTCAAGCCAACGACGCCGCCACGCTTCACGGGCGCGACCGACCCGCTTCCTTCCTGCTGGCATACGAGGAAGCCATCCTCGAAGCCGGAGGTGACGACAGGGTCATGGCTAGCTGGCTTCCCATGGCCCTCGCCGGTGCTCCGCGCGCATGGCTGCTCCAACTGCCGGTGGCCTCCATGGCCTCTTGGGAAGAGCTGCGCGGCCTCTTCCTCGCCCACCATGCTGCACCAATGCCTCCGGTTGTTGCGGCCCTCCTGGGCGGTTCGCAGGCGTCGCCTACAAGCCACCACGTCAAGCCGTTCGTCCGCCGGGTCGGCACCGCCTCCAAGCGGCAAGAAGCTCTCCCGGGCCGGTTGGCGCCAAAGGCCGGTTTGACCTTCAGCTCAGAGGACCACACCTCCAACTCAGCCTGCTCGGGCACACTCCCAATGCTGTGCACCCCCACCATCTTCTAGGTGGCCTTCACCAGAACTCTCATCGACGGCGGCGCGGGCCTCAGCGTGCTCTCAGTAGAGGCCTTCAACCTCCTCGGCATACCCCGGGAGCGGCTGCAACCCAGCCGGCCCTTCTCAGGCGTCGGGGGCGGGTCGTCCAGCTCCTTGGGACAGATCCGGCTACCTGTAACCTTCGGCACCTACGACAACTTCTGCACGGATCTGATCGATTTCGACATTGCCTCCATCGGCCTCCCCTACAACGCCATCCTCGGTTATCCGGCGCTGGCCCAGTTCATGGCCGCGACTCACCCAGCGTACAACCTCATGAAGATGCCCGGGAGCCATGGTGCCCTCACCGTGCACGGAGACACCGGAGATGCATTGCAAGTGCTCAAGCTCGCCTTCAAGATGGCGGCGTCGGCACAGCCCGCTGACGCGGAGATCCCCGAGCCCAAGGGGGCCGCGCCAACCAAGAAGAAACAGTTGTTCACTCAAGACAGGGCAGAGACCAAGCAAGTACCCGTCGACGAGGACGGGTCCACTGACGCTACTTTCACCATAGGCGCCAACCTCGAGCCCGAGCAGGAGGAAGCCCTGGTCAAGTTCCTACGTGCAAACAAGAAGGTATTCACCTGGGATCCCGATCAATTGGCGGGGATCCCTAGGGGCGTAATCGAGCATCACCTCAACATGTGCCCCAACGTACGCCCTATGAAGCAGAAGGCAAGGCGGCAGTCCATTGAAAAACAGGCTTTCATCGTCCAAGAGACCCGCAAACTAGAAGCCGCCGGGGTCATTCGCGAGGTCCGATATCCGGATTGGTTGGCCAACCCTGTCGTCGTGCCAAAGAAGGGAGGGAAGGAACGCATGTGTGTCGACTTCACCAACCTCAACAAGGCATGCCCGCAAGATCCGTTCCCGCTCCCCCGCATCGACCAGATCGTTGATTCCACCGCAGGGTGCGACCTGTTATGCTTCTTGGATGCCTTCTCCGCATATCACCAGATCAAGATGGCGGTAGAAGACGTAGAAAAGACAACCTTCCTAACCCCGTGTGGGGTGTACGGCTACACGTGCATGCCATTCGGGCTGCGCAATGCAGGGGCGACCTTCCAGCGGCTGATGCACATCACCTTGGGTCCGCAGCTTGGGAAAAATGTTGAGGCTTACATCGATGACGTTGTGGTGAAGTCTCGGGAGGCCAGGGCCCTGATACAAGACCTGGAGGAAACCTTCGCGAGCCTCGACACAGTGAACCTACGGCTCAACCCAGAGAAGTGTGTGTTTGGAGTCCCCTCGGGTAAGCTCTTGGGTTTCCTAGTGTCCCACCGAGGCATCGACGCTAACCCGGAAAAGGTCAAGGCGGTCGAGGACATGAGCCTGCCAAAGACCCTCAGAGAAATGCAGAAGCTCACTAGGCGCGTGACTGCGCTAGGGCGCTTCATCTCAAGTTGGGAGAACGAGCCCTGCCTTTCTTCCAACTGATGAAGAAAAAAGGGCCCTTTGAATGGACTGAAGAGGCCGACAAGGCGTTTCAAGATCTCAAGAGGTACCTAACCAGCCCTCCGGTCATGGTGGCCCCACGCCCGCAAGAACCATTGGTACTCTAGCTCGCCGCCACTCCCTACTCCGCCAGCGCAGCCCTGGTGGCGGTTAGGGAGGAGCGTGAAGCCAAAACCACAGCAGCAGCCCGGGCCAAGGAAAAGCAGGAACAAGGGAGACCCACAAGAACCACTACCACGGCCGAAAGAGACCGGCCGTCGCAAGGGAACGCACTGGGAACGGAAAAGACCCCTCCCCCAGATGGCCAGCCACTGGGGGCTCCATCGCCTTAGGAGGTGCCACGGTCTCCGGAGGGCGCCATTGGCACCGACGCTTCAAACCTCGTTGAGCACCCAGTTTACTTCGTCAGCACGGTGTTGCGGGACGCGAGGGCACGGTACCCCTTGCCTCAAAAACTCCTCCTCGCGCTGCTGGTGGCCTCACGCAAGCTGCGGCACTATTTTCAGGGTCACCCCATCAAGGTCATCTGGGCATACCCCTTGGAGAGGGTGCTCAGGAGCCCTAACTCAGCCGGAAGGGTCGCTGAGTCGAACATTGAACTACAAGCATTTCAGCTCGAGTTTAGCACGACCAGAGTCATCAAAGGGGCCGCATTGGCAGATTTCAATGCGGAGTGGATGGAGGCACCAGGCCTTAAGGCCGACGAGGATCGGTCCCTCTCCCCAGGAAGCGAGGCGCCAGAAGGCTGGGTCATGTACTTCGACGGGGCGTTCTCCAGACATGGTGCTGGGGCTGGAGCGATGCTTATATCTCCCACTCAGGACAAGCTCTACTACGTGGTGCAGCTCTGTTTCTAATGAGGTGAGAAGGTCACCAACAACATAGCAGAGTATGAAGGTCTGGTAGCGGGCCTGAAGGCCGCAGCTGCCCTGGGGGTGAAGCGCCTTACCATCAAGGGTGATTCGCAGCTCCTCGTCAATTTCTCCAACAAGGTGTATGTCGGGGATATACCCCGCGGTGTAAACCGGCCGGAAGTTAACCCGGCCAGACTTGGCGGTTTATTTGAGGTCCCGTTGGCACTTGGCGATATTCATCTGGTGACCCGCCCAGACCTGGCGATTTACCAGCAACCCGCCAGGACGTTGTAACTCACTGGTGACCCGGCGGACGGGTCAGAGGAGCGACAAGACCCGGTGGCCCGTCTGGCGGTTCATGAAGGCCGGTTCAACTATTGTGGGCCGGTTTAAGAGGAAAGGCATGAGGAATATTTACCTTACAAGGAGTTAAGACCAGGACTTGTATCCGGTTTGTATTAGAGATAGACAAGTCCTAATCCTAATAGGACTCCACACGTAACCCGCCCCTTCAACATATATAAGGAGGGGCAGGGCTCCCCAAAGAGGGGAAGCAACAAGCAAGAAGAAACAATCTTAGGGCTATACACAAAGAGGAGAGCCGGTTTACGGCGACTCCCTCATGATGATAATGAGACCTAGCCTCAAACAGCATGTAGGGCTATTACCGGATGATGTTTCCCGGGGCCCGAAGCCGTCTAAATCCCTGTCTTGTGTTGCGTCTCTCGATTCCGCTCAACCCCTCTCAAGCTACCACATAGATGCGTTGGCCTCGCGACTAAGTCCTGACACTAAGGACATCTGTCGTGACAAATCCACGACAGTTGGCACCCACCGTGGGGCCTGCGCATGATGGTTTGAGTTCTTGGAGGGATCTCTCCCAGGGATCGAGAAACTTGCGTTCAAAGAGCCGGCCTGGAAGTATCTACGTAGACTCCTGGATCATCAGTCAAGATTGAAGAAAGTTTCAGCAGCCGTATCAATGAGAGGATTGAGACGAGAAAACTAGAGTTGCCTGTTCTTTAGCCGCCGTCGTTCAGGTACAACGACTTGACTTTTCGCGGCAGCGATCGTACTGTTGTAGTATGCCAAGGCCGACAGGAGCTCCGTGCACGCGTGAGTCGTCCTAGGCCGTGATCTGATCCGCCGAGTTCCACACGCTGTCAGGCTTCAAGTCTCGAGAAGATTCGTGTCCGTGGGTGATTCATCGATCCTCTAGTTGCTGCCTTCGCATGCGAACGCATGCCAGAAATTAATCCACGTATTCACAAGGACCAAAGCTGATCCTGCTCAAGGGCATCAACTCAACTAGTATTACTTCTGATCACATGCTGTTCAGATTTTTTACACATCAAAGTGCTTCATCCGCCTAGCGATACTACTATTATGTGGCAAAGGCAATCCTGATCAGAAAAAGGGGGGGAGGTGGTCAAACGATGGGATTCGACCTTGCCTTCACGGCCTCGTCCTGCCGCTTGCTTCGGACTGAGCAGCCTCAAGTCTCCGCCTCGGTTACTGTTCCGAGTCGTTGTCTGCCTCACCTCGCCAGTTCCTCTCGCGCTGGCCTGCCCGCCTTCGCTAGCGCGGCCCCTGTTTCAAAGCCATGGGCCGTCCTCGACGCCAGGGCTCGCCCCGAGCTGGCCCGATGGCTACGGCCGCCTAAGCACGCCTCGGCGTCGCTCCGCCTCCTCTCAGCGGGTCCGCCTTCGGGCCGGCCGACCTCCACCGTCGCCGCCTTGGCCTCACCCTGAGTTGCCGGGAGGGCCGAGCTCCGAGCCGCCGTCGCTGGCTCGTCTCCGCCGTGCGTCGCAGCAGCAAGCCGCCGACTGCCTTCAGCCACCAGACTCCGACTCCGAGTGTCCTCCGCTCCGACTCTGCATCGCACCGGCGCGGCCGGGCTCCTGCGCGACCTCCCCCACGGCCTTGTTTCCGCCGTCGCCCCTGCCGATTGATTTCGAGTTGCCTCCTCTACCAGGGCCCGCCTTCGAGCCGTTCACTTCAGCGCCCGCAGTGTCACGTCGAGCACTGACCTCTCCGCCACTCGTCAAGCTGGCCTGTCGCAAGCCGCCCTTGAGTCATCTCCACCGTGGCCAACGTTGAACCGTCGCCACAATGAGCCAACCCCGCGGCAAGTTGTCGCATCAAGCGGTCTCGCTTCACCCGTTCGCTTCGGCCGCGCAGAGCTCACTGATTACAGCCTCTGGTAGCTTTCCTGCAGTACAATATTCACAACGTCAAGCGAAGAACTCAAAGCCAAGGAACGAATTCAGCCAGCAGCCTGGCGCACATTGCAAGGCCAGGGTACGTCTTCACCCCACGTCCTGAGGTCCAGCCTCACAGGCGGCCAGTTGCGTGTGCACAAGACTGGTGGCACTACGTGAATCAAAGCACAGCGCATTGGTTTGCTAAAAAAGACTCACTCACCTCTGAGGATAAAAAAAAGGAACATATATCTCAGTTAATTCCTACCCTGCGTATAGATCATCCGTCAACCAAACAAAAACAGGTGATATTCATCCATATTTGTTTTATTAGCGTATATAGTTTTTTATCAAAAAACAATCATTTCGTTCTGTAATGTTTTTTATGCAGAACGACTATTAAAAGAAAAAGGATGGTGTTATACCGTGGATGCACGTTCGGTGGTGCTGCATGGCTTCACGGGCGCACGTGTCGTGGTCTAGTTTACATCAAACGCGCCAGCTGACTCGCACGTCGCACCGCCTTACAGCGCCACGGATGACTCGCCCGTCCGCCCTCGCGGCCGGTTCACGTGTCCGCGCCGGCTTACAACGCCGTGGCCGACTCGCTGTCCACGCTGGCTTACAAACGTCGCGGCCGATTCACCCGTCCGCACCGGTTTACCACGCCGCGACCGGTTCACCTGTGAGTGACTTAAACTTCACCTAGAGATCATCAATTTCATGGCGGATTATTTCCGGCCTGGCTCATCAGGTGATATCCATCTAAAATATATTTTATTGGTACATATTTTTTGTTAAAGAGCAGTTTATCTTTGTCTTGGTATGCAATATTTTTGATGCAGGACAATTGTTCACTACATCAAAACGACGCGATTAACTCGCCCGTCCGAGCCAGTTTACGACACTGGTGCCGATTTTTCCCATCCGCACCGGTTTACAATGTCGCGGCCATCCGATTCACCTCTGATGTTGCGGTCGTTTTTTTTCGTCCATCTCTCACGGCCTGGTCTACACCAACATACCGGGCCGCACATGTCTGCATGAACTGTTTAAGCAAGTCACAGCTTGGGTAGCCCGGTTTTCTTTGAACAAATAGGAGGCAAATTATCATATACTATCAACCGCCGTCTGCACTGGATGGCTCAATGGACAGGCACACAAGTCGTCGCCACTACAGTTTGGTTAGCTTCAAATCACCAGTTGGAAGGAACCATTGGCCGAGTTGCTGACACGGCTCATACGGGATCATTTATAACCCGCCGCAGTCACCTCAACCTTGTGTGGATTCACATCATGCTATCAACACCAATGATATACAAGTTATGCCAGTTTATATGACGGTCAAATATGGAGAATCTCAAGCCAACTCTTCGAGTCACCTTGAGACTCGGGGGCTACGATGATATGACGCAACAAGTCTTGCCAGTTTCAGCAAATTTAAAAACCCCAGGACAATGGAGGGAAAGATAACCCGGTCCCGGAGGCTACTGTTATTTGAAGGCCGTCAGAAAATTTCTGGCTTAGAAAGTATATGACAATTACAAAATCCCGGCTCAATGAAGAAGTTCCGGGTCATCAGAAAAGATTCTGGTTTAAAATCCGGCTCAAGGGAAGCCAGTCTCACTGAAGTTCTCAAATCCGGTTTAAGAATTTCCGGTTCAAAAAGGAATTAACTTCTCGCAAGTTCGAGTTTAAAGGCCGTCAGAAAATTTCCGGCTGAAAATGAAGATTCCGGTTTAAAATCCGGTTCAAGGGAAAGATGTCTCCCACAAAGCTTTGAAGCTCTCAATATCCGGTTTAATGTCCGGCTCCAGAAGGATTTATCTCTTGCAAAAAGTTAAAGGGTGCCAAAGAGGACCTGCTGCCATGATGCGAGGTTCAAACATGGGTATCATGCCTTATTGGCTTATCATGTTATTGATCACTTGGGGGCTTGGTCATGTCTGAACCATAGTCACACCTCTTGATCGGCGCAATGCCACAATATCACTTGGGGGCTTGGTCGCGTCCGAACCAATGCAACACCTTTTGATAGGCGAAAGCCACCAGATCACTTGGGGACATGGTCAAGTCTGAACCAGTCACGCCTCTTGATCGGCCTAAGGCCACAGAATCACTTGGGGGCTTGGTCGAACCCAAACCATTGCCATGCCTTTTGATCGGCATAAATGCCACGGTTTCATTTGGGGACCTGGCTGACTTGAACCATCGCCACACCTATTGGGGGCTTGGTCCTGTCTGACTATGGTAACACCATCTGATCAGCTCAATAAAGCATTTTTCTTGCAAACGGTTTTATCATTGCCTTTTGCTTCAGTCTTTTTCTTAAATGACAATTATTTTTGTTGCGTTTTTTTTAAACCGACATTGTTAATCCGGTTCGATTGTCAATTACAAATTGGCGGAACACGGTTAAATCTTAATCCGGAGACTATCTGCCCGGTTTTATGTTACCATCTTATTATGGAGTAAACTGGTGTTCACTAACCCGGCTTGACTTTCAACTGCAAGTTGTCAGTACATGACTAATTATGATCCGACGATTATTAACCTGGTATGGTTTGACCACGAGTCGCCAGTATTATATATGGTTAAACCGGTGTTTATCACAACCCGGTACGGTTTTATCATAAACCGGCATAGTATGAAAGGAGTTGTCATTACTCAAGATTGGGGTTATCACCCTTACTACAAAAAGTTGGTAAACCAATGATGTTATTCAATGTCACAGCTATGATATATTTCATATTTGATTATTCTTAAGTGCGGCCTTGGTTATAAACCTGGGTTATATGTTGGGCATTATGACCCGTCCGGCGGTAAACCACCATGACACTTTAAACTTGTTGTATGCAGAAACAGGTTGAATAAAGCATGATGATAAATTATCCGGTGTTTGTTAACCCGGCCTGGCTTTGGACTATAAGTCGCCAGTACATATTTGGATTGCGCCATTGGAATCATGCGCTCATAAATCATTGGATTATATTATTCAAATCTTCAAATCGCTAACATGGCTGGATTTTATTATGGTTATCAATAACCAGTATTATGATTAAGGTTTTCAAAGTCGCTTTAGTGCAATGGCTATCATATTATCAATGGATATGGCTTTTATTCTACAATTGAAGGAATAGTCCCGAGTTGCTGCAGGCTTATAACCCGGCACTTGGGGGCTACATTATTTAAGTTGAGATTACATCAAATATGCAAGTCTCATGTCGCTGCAAGCATGCACCATGACACTTGGGGGCTAATGTAAAGTCATTTTTTGCTCATCTTATTGATGACCCTACTCATCACATTACAATGAGCCAGCCCTTGGGGGCTACCAATTGCTCCTGTTAAACAATTCAAGGTACAAAGCTTTTTATTCATTATATTGAAGGGTCCATTGCTCAGTTGGTAAAGGACAAGGCTCTTAACCTTGTGGACGTGAATTCAAGCCCAATGATGGGGGTTACATCATATGATGTTATTTTCATTAAAGTATATATCAAAGTCCCAGCCCAATATTATCTTACTGAGCCGACCCTTGGGGGCTACACTGTCGCTGTTCAAAGATTACATGATTATATTTACAAAGTCCCTGCTCATTATTGCATAATGACCCGCCCCTTGGGGGCTACATTGGTTGAAGTTTTTATGAGCATCAGGAAATTACAAGTCCCAGGTTACTGCAAGCATGACAACCCGACACTTGGGGGATACATATGGGGAATACTCAATTCTGACTAGTGATTGAGATGAACAACCTGGATTTCTTCAAGATTGTGATATTTATATTGAAGCAAAGTCTTAAGCCACCACTTTGTTCTGCTCAAAGACTTGGGGGCTACAGGTATTATATTATTATCGAAGAAATATTTTCAAATTCTCTGATTGAGCAAACTAGGTTGACCCGGCGTCACCAATCATTATGACCCTGTGGCTGCAAATCGGCGTCATTAATAATCATGAACCAGCGTTGGCAACAATCATGAACCGGTGTCTGCAACAATCATGACTCGAAATTATAAAGTTTTTATAACCCGACAGTCTTTGGCAATGATAAAACTGGCAAGTTCTACATCTTCAAACCGGTTGAATATCAGATAAGTATTTCAAGACCAATATTTCTTAAACCGGCGCTTTGGAAGCCGATTCAAGTGGATTATTCTTCACAATATTTTTTCTATAAGAAGCCAACATCAGCAATTTGAGTATGAAGCTGGTTATTGACCCGGATTTTCTAGAAGGAGGAAATGACAAGGACTTAAGGACGATTAGGTGCCGGTCTACAAGAATTCTTAACCCGGAGCACAACCTGCCAAATTTGTTCTGGTGTTTATTTTGCAGCATAAGTTTACCATGGATAAATCCAAGATAAACTTGGGGGCTAATGTCGGGGATATACCCCGCGGTGTAAACCGGCCGGAAGTTAATCCGGCCGGACTTGGCGGTTTATTTGAGATCCCGCTGGCACTTGGCGATATTCATCTGGTGACCCGCCCAGACCTGGCAATTTACCAGCAACCCGCCAGGATGTTGTACCTCACTGGTGACCCGGCGGATGGGTCAGAGGAGCGACAAGACCCGGTGGCCCGTCTGGCAGTTCATGAAGGCCGGTTCAACTAATGTGGGCCGGTTTAAGAGGAAAGGCATGAGGAATATTTACCTTACAAGGAGTTAAGACCAGGACTTATATCCGGTTTGTATTAGAGATAGACAAGTCCTAATCCTAATAGGACTCCACATGTAACCCGCCCTTCAACATATATAAGGAGGGGCAGGGCTCCCCAAAGAGGGGAAGCTACAAGCAAGAAGAAACAATCTTAGGGCTAGACACAAAGAGGAGAGCCGCTTTACGGCGACTCCCTCATGATGATAATGAGACCTAGCCTCAAACAGCATGTAGGGCTATTACCGGATGATGCTTCCCGGGGCCCGAAGCTGTCTAAATCCCTGTCTTGTGTTGCGTCTCTCGATTTCGCTCAACCCCTCTCAAGCTACCACATAGATGCATTGTCCTCGCGACTAAGTGCTGACACTAAGGACATCTGCGGTGACAAATCCACGACAGTGTATGAGCCAAGAGATGAGCACATGGAAGCCTATCTTGCGGAGGTTCACAGAATTGAGAAGCAGTTCTGGGGGTTGGAGTTGCAACATGTGCCCCGCGGCACCAATCAGGAGGCCGACGAAATCGCCAAGCGAGCATCCAGGCGGTTACCTTAGGAGCCTGGCGTCTTCGAGGAGCGGCTCTTCAAGCCCTCGGCCATGCCGTCACTATCCAACACGGCGTAGCCTCGGGAGGAGCTCCCCCGGCCGCCTGTCTCGGGAGCCCCGGCCTATGGCCCGGCCTCAGGAGCGCGCCTACTCCTGACGATGGAGCGTCAGGAGGGGTGCTGGATCACAGAGCTCCGGAGTTACTTAACGCAAGGGACCCTGCCGGAGAAGGAGGAGGAAGCGGAGCGTGTGGCGCGGCAAGCCACAACATACTGCATCAGGGATGGGGAGCTCTACCGGAAGCGGCCAAATGATGTGTCCCTACGCTGCATCTCTAGGGAGCACGGGAAGGAAATGTTGGCAGATATACACGACGGAGATTGTGGGCATCATTCGTCATCACGGACCCTCGTCGGCAAGGCGTTCCGCAGCGGATTTTATTGGCCCACTGCGCTCAACAATGCCGTCAAACTGGTGAAGGCTTGCGAGGCCTGCTAGTTCCATGCCAAGCAGATCCATCAGCCGGCAGGAGGTTTGCAGACTATACCACTCTTGTGGCCATTTGTAGTCTGGGGGCTGGACATCCTGGGCCCGTTTCCTCGGGCGCCAGGGGGCTATCGCTATCTCTACGTCGCTGTGGACAAGTTCACCAAGTGGGCTGAAGTGGAAGCCGACCACACCATCCCCGCGGGTTTCGTGGTCAAATTCATCAAGGGCATCATGAGCCGGTTCAGGGTGCCGAACCGCATCATCACTGACAACGGTTCGTAGTTCACCAGCAACCTCTTCAAAACATACTATGCTAACCTTGGAACGCAGATATGCTATGCTTCGGTGGCGGACCCCCGAAGCAACGGCCAAGCGGAGCGAGCCAACACAGAGGTCCTGAGGGGCCTCAAGACCAGTACGTTCAAGAAGAAGCTGGAGGCCTGCGGCAGGGGTTGGTACGATGAGCTTTAGTCCGTGTTGTTGTCCATCCGCACCACCGCGACCAAGCCAACCGGAGAGACCCCGTTCTTCCTGGTCTATGGGGCCGAAGCAGTCCTCCCTCACGAGGTCAGACGTCGTTCCGCACGGGTCCTGGCGTTCGACGAAGCGCAACAGGACACCATGCGGGGGATGGACCTCGCGCTGGGGGAGGAACGTCGTCGGGAAGCCGCATTGCGAGCGGCGAGGTACCAACAAGCACTGCGGCGATACCACTGCCGCAACATCCGCCCTAGAACTCTTGAGGTAGGAGACCTCGTGCTCAGGCGGGTTCTCTCCAGGGAGGGACTGCATAAGCTCTCTCCCATGTGGGAGGGCCCGTTCAAGGTTGTTCATGTTTTCAGGCCCGGCTCCGCGCGCTTGGAGACTCAGGAGGGGTGCCAGTTCAGAACGCGTGGAACATCCAGCACCTCCGAAGGTTTTACCCCTGAAAAGACCCAGAGCCTGTGATGAAGGCGAACGCCTGTGAAGAGTATCTTTTTGGAAAAGGCCCAGAGCCTGTGAAGAAGGCAAATGCCTGTGAAGACTATCTTTTTGGAAAAGGCCCAGAGCCTGTGAAGAAGGCGAACGCCTGTGAAGACTATCCGTTCAGAAAAGGCCCAGAGCCTGTGAAGAAGGCGAACACCTGTGAATACTATCTTTTTGGAAAAGGCCCAGAGCCTGTGAAGAAGGCGAACGCCTGTGAAGACTTTCTTTTTGGAAAAGGCCCGGGGCCTGTGAAGAGGGCAAGTGCCCGTGAAGCTTGTTTCCCTCGAGAAAGGCCCGGAGCCTGTGAAGAAGGCCAACGCGTGTGAAGCTCGCCGCCTGTGACACTCTCACGTAATAATGAGTTGGGGTTGTACACGCCCCGGAGTCTCAGGAGCGCCGGCCTCAGGCCCTGGGGCTCCCTCCCACGCCCAGTGGAAGCACTTAGCTCCGCGCTGGTGAGAAGACGTCGAAGACTAGATTAGGTGCCAGACGCAGCTTTTTCATTTGCTTTCTGCAGCTGGCTTGTTCGTTCTCATTCAAAGTTTTATTGAAGCTGTCGCGGTGTTTGGCTTATGGATCTTCGGCTTTTCTCGCTTTCCTGCCCTGATTTCTCTTGCACAAATCTCGTGCGGAAGCACCGCGGGCGCCCTCGCGAGTGTTTTCTTTCCTCGTCGTTCGAGGCTTCCCAACCCTGGTCCATCATAGGACCTCCCCTCTACTCCGTGCCCCACGGGCACCGCGACATGAACACAGGGCCTGGGTCGGTCGCCTCCACATATGAGGCCGGAAACTACCTCTCTAGACTAACCCTCGCAGGACATGGAATGATCAACGGAGTTTCGGCCTAGGGAAGCAGGGGCCACGACAGGCCCTCCCCCCGAGATAAGTAATTTCTGCGCACAGGCACGTGGCACAAAGGCACAATACCAGGACAGCGGAAGCAGTACAGTAGTTAAACAACAATAGTCCAAGTACGCCCTCGTGAGGCCCTACACTACTGTCTTTTTGCGCAGGAAAAGGGAAAAAGAACAAAACAGGCGCGACTCGCCTGACGCCAGCTCGCGGGAGAGGCTCGAACTGCCTCCGGAGCTCAGGAGGACTCCGTCTCGTGTTTCACCGGGGCACGGTGGCGGGCGGACCCGCTACCCCCCTCCAGGCGGGCGCGACGATGCGGAGGCTGATCGCGGCCACCGCTGGAGGAGCCGCTGCCCGAAGAAGAGCAGTCAAAGCTCGATGAACCTCGACCGCCACCGGTCGCTCGCGCGCTGTCATCTTCGTCGTCGCCGGTGCTGGACCCACGGCCGCGGTCGTCGCTCTCGGGGCAACACCCGGCGCGGCGACCATCATCCCCAAACACCCTCACGTAGACGGTAGCATCGCCGTCAAAC
This sequence comes from Triticum dicoccoides, assembly GCF_002162155.2. Classification (NCBI taxonomy): domain Eukaryota; kingdom Viridiplantae; phylum Streptophyta; class Magnoliopsida; order Poales; family Poaceae; genus Triticum; species Triticum dicoccoides. The sequence goes on from NC_041385.1 coordinate 199,565,414, forward strand.
TTGAAGTGCAGGGTGCATCGCCGGATCAGACCACGCGCGCGGGCAAACGTTTGCCAGCCACGGGACAGGGCCAAGCTCCTAGCTGCAGAAACCTCCAGCGAAGCCCAGGAAGCTCGACCGCAGCTACCGTCCGCCTGAAGCCAGAGGCCGCCCGGAGCTCCAGCCGTAAGCTCTCCTAGAAGGAAGCGAGGAACTTGGAGCTGGGTGCGGGCCGGTTCCTCCGCCAACACGACGAACTCCGGCAGTACCTCTGCCGAGTGGGAGCGCGGCCTAAGGGGTCGTGCGGCCGCGGCGCGTCCCACAGCGGCGGTCGGCCGCCCATCACCACACCGGAGATCGCCTCCGCGACCACGAGAATCCACCATGGGAGTCGCAGGGTGTTTACGGGGACGGCCTCGACCACGCTTGGGTGGAGGAGTGTCAAGCTCTTCCCGGCGGGCCTTCCCTTTCTCCGCGGCCGAGAACCTCTTTGGCGGAGCCATGAAGGAGGAAGAGAAGTGAGAAGGGATGGACTGGAAGGGCATGCGCCTCCCCGTACTTATAGCCGGAGGAGGCCAATCGCCGGCCCCCACGATCGCAGGTAATCATGACCCTCTTTGCATGCAGGGACTTGTCGACTCGCGCAGTTGCCGAGGCGTCGTGGGGGAGCGGAGCCGCCCACGTCCAATCAACCGCCACGAGCGCTCGAGGCCACAGGCTGTTAGGGCCCGCGACGCTTTGCACTTGCCCTTTTGCCTCTCTGCTCGGCCAAGTCCGGGCGCGCCTTGGGCCCGGGGGCTACTATCGGCGTTCTGGGAATGGGGGTCCCCAGACTTGCCTACCTGCGGCCTGCGGCGTGGCTCAAAGGGGGGCCCAGCACGGCCCATCTTCATCAACGCAAGCTCATTACCCTCGCGAGGGGCCAAGCCTCGCGGGGCGGGCGACAAGGAGCTTCCTCAGGCGCGGCCTCATCAGGCTGGCTTGCGAGGAGGTGGACAGATCAAGGCGGGGTACCTCGCGAGGTGCCCATGACGCAACCATGACAACCAAGGGCGCCAGGCGGGTGCCAGCCCGCGCAGTGTCCTCCTTTCCTCTTTGGTGCAAAGGGAGCAAGCGCAGGCAAGAGTATCAAGCAAAGGCGTCCGTTTCGGTGCAACAAGACCAAGACCAGTCCAGCGGCAGGATGGAGGTCATCGTGGAGCCCAAGCTGGCGTCACCCCCAGAGCCTTTGACAGGCGAGGACCAACTTTAGTTAGGATAAGTGTACCAGATGTTCCCCTTCAAAATGGCCAATTGTTGGCGCCCTTCCCGCTCAATATTTGGGAAGAGGCCCAGGGCCTTTGCCTATAAATAGGACTAGCCACCATAGTATAGGGCATCTGGAATCAACCCATCCGAAGGGACAACACCACCGCAAGAACAGACCCTCGCGAGGCTGTTCTTCCTTGTATTGTTCACCATCAGCCCAAGAGGCAATCCACCACACCACACACTGGAATAGGGTATTACACCGCAATGGTGGCCTGAACCAGTATAAACACTGTGTCTCTTGTGTTGTTCTTTTCATAGTTTAGATCCTAGCATGGCGGTAGGGTGCAGGTAGGTAGTGGTCGAGATCTCCGCGCGCACCCCAGTGTTCGAACCTCAAGGGTCTGCCGGAACCCGGAATCCGACACTTATCTTGCATATTTTAGAGTATCCACTTTCACTTGTCTATGAACTGTATAGGCAACCCAGAAGTCCTTTATCGCGGATGCGGCTATTCGAATAGATGATGTTAACCATGCAGGGGTGTACTTCTTCAAACACGCTCTCACCAGTTACCATCGTTTACACGACATGTACTCGGCAACCTTCAAGCGGAAGCCCACAGAGGGTGTCGGCCACGGCCTACGTAAACACTCAAGTATCTAGTCCAGGTTTATCGCCTTTTCAAGTTCCATCCGCAGGGAGTCCGGCCGAGGTTTCCACATACGGCCCCGAACGATGTGTACATGGTCCCGCGACACCAAACGGGCGCCCGGCATACCCGGCCACGTGCCTACCACATCACAGCCCACCCCTCGGGTCAGTACTGTGCACGGCATCCAACATACTACAAACACCAGAAACTACTTGCAACTCCTGGACAAAGGACAAGGGTGGTTAAGAAGCCGAAAGGGTCGGATCCCAATGAGTGGTAGTAACTGTTCATGGATCACAAACACAGAACTCAGTTCCTGAGGACGGCATCAATGAGACAACCCACCATGTACTCCTACATGGCCTCTCACTGCTACCTTTACCAAATCGTGTTAACACACTTTGCTCACACACAATAGGACATGTTCATCACTATTCTAATTCATCCCCAATGAATCAGACCTGAGTCAACTCTAAGCAGTAGCAGGCATGACAAACAAGCATGAATGAGTAGGCACAACAAGGCTCAAACAACTCCTACTCATGCTAGTGGGTTTCATCTATTTACTGTGGCAATGACAGGTCATGCAGAGGAAAAGGGGGTTCAACTACCGCAACATGTAACAGTTGAATCGTTCTTGTCTTAATGAAGTAAAAGAGAGCAGGAGCAAGCGAGTGGGATTGTAACGGAATGAACAAGGGGGTTTTGCTTGCTTGGCACTTCTGAAGATAGTATAGTTCTTCATCGGTGTCATTGATCACATCGTCGAAACATACGTCTACTGAGGGGGAACAACCACCGGCAATAGAGAAAGAACACAATCAATACAATGCAATAATGTGATGCATGATCATGACAAGGCAACATGCTGTGATTTGACCTAATGCAACTAGCAGTGATTTAAATGAAGTTGATTTGAACCAAGGGTTCAAATTCAAACTCCATATGTTAATATTTAAATGAAATTTAATTGATTTGACCTGATCAGCAGGCATAAGTTTCTCAAACATGCATGAAAATTCCATAAACAGATTCTTTGGATTGTTCTGATAATTTTTCATATATAATTTATTTCATTTTGAGTTATAGATTATTTTCTATGAATTTTAGAGGTTTTGGGCATTTTCTCGAATTTTCAGATATTTCTAAAATAGAAATAATCCAGAAAAGGGGTTTATTGCATCACCACTACATCATGGTGATGTCAGCAGGTCAACTAGGCGTGTCCAGGTCAAACCTGACGGCTGGGACCCACATGTCAGTGTAACAACTAACAAACAGAGTTAGTTAGTGTTAGGTTAGCACTAACCTGGGTTAATTATGGCTTCGGCCCACTGGCCAGTGAGTCAACCAATTAGCTAAGTTAATTAGCGCTAACTAATTTAGCACATAAACTAAACAGGGCATGGCCCACTCGTTAGTGACCCTGGGGGGGGGTCAAACCCAAGGTCAAATGAGGTCAAACCCACCGGTGTTTAGTCGCCGGCGAGGGCCGAGACGGCGGCGCGGCTCGAAAAAGCGCTACAGGGCCTCGTTCAAAGCGTGCCTGGGTGCGTTGGAAAGCTCTTGCCCCTGTCATTGAACGGTGCAGGTGCTGGGTTGCGGGGAGGCCGGAGCTCGCCGGAGTGGAGGCCACGGCGGCTGCCGGAGCTCGGGTTCGAGCGGCGCGGCGCTATGATGCACATGAAGACGAGCTGGTGGCGGCTTTAGCACTCTGCGGAGCTGCTGAGCCGTGCTCGGGCACGAGCTTTGCTAGCTCTGGTTATAGCAGCGACAAGAACGGCGGTGGGCGGCTCTCAGCTCCTATGGAACCACAATCTACAGAGGGCAAAAGAGCGCGGGGGGAGAGGGGTTCGGTGCAGAGGCTCACAACAAGGTCGTAGAGCAGCTCAGTGGGATCGGGGAGGCGGCGGAGATGCAAATCGGACGGCGGCATCCGGCGGCTGTGGACGGGGAAGAAAGGTCAGGGACGGCGCTTCGGTGCCCTTCCGGTCGCGTTGATCGATGACGAGGACGTAGACGAGGCGACGGAGCTCCTGGACTGGTCGGGGAAGCGAGGGGGAGGCAGTGGGCACGGCAACGGCGAGCGGCGTTGACGAGCTCCGCTCGGGCGTTCGCAGAAGAGAGAAACAGAGGAGGGGAGGAGCAGAGGGAGAGTGAGAGGGCGTCGAGGGGCTGCGTGGCGTCTCCAGGGGTCAACGAAGCAAGCAGGGAGGCAGGAGGAGGTAGAAGCAAGAGGTGGCCATGAGTGCGTGCACAGGCGACACGCCGGCGTCCTTCTGGCGCAAGGAGGAGGGAGACTCGCACTTGCCAGGTGGGCTGGGCCGGCTGGAGGAGCTGGGCCAGGTAAGTGGCCCAGGTGGGCTTCATCTCTCTCTCTCTTTTCTTGTTTTCTGTTTGGTTTTCTATTTTGCTTTTCTGTTGTTGATTTAGTAAAATACTAAACCACTTCTAAAACTTCTGGAAATATTTGTGGGCACCATCATAATTATTTCAAACAGGCCTCAACTAGTTTCAGAATTATTAGAGCATTTAAAATATTGATAGGATTTAACGTTGGGGAACGTAGTAATTTCAAAAATTTCCTACGCACACGCAAGATCATGGTGATGGCATAGCAACGAGAGGGGCGAGTGTTGTCTACGTACCCTCGTAGACCGTTAAGCGGAAGCGTAATGACAACGCGGTTGGTGTAGTCGTACGTCTTCACGATCCGACCGATCCAAGCACCGAACGTATGGCACCTCCGTGTTCAGCACACGTTCATCTCGATGACGTCCCCCGGGCTTCAATCCAGCAAAGCGTCGGGGATGAGTTCCGTCAGCACGACGGCGTGGTGACGATGATGATGTTCTACCGGCGCAGGGCTTCACCTAAACTCCGCGACGATATGACCGAGGTGGAATATGGTGGAGGGGGGCACCGCACACGGCTAAGGAACGATCCTTAGATCAACTTGTGTGTCTATGGGGTGCCCCCTACCCCGTATATAAAGGAGTGGAGGAGGGGAGGGCCGGCCCTCTTCTATGGCGCGCCCTAGGGGAGTCCTACTCCCACCGGGAGTAGGATTCCCCCTTTCCTAGTCCAACTAGGAGTCCTTCCATGTATTAGGAGTAGGAGACAAGGAAGGGGAAGAGAGAAGGGAAGGAAGGAGGGGGTGCGGCCCCTCCCCCTAGTCCAATTTGGACTAGGCCATGGGGAGGCGTGCGGCCTGCCCTAGGCAGCCCCTCTCTCTTTCCCGTATGGCCCAATAAGGCCCAATACTTCTCCCCGGCGAATTCCCGTAACTCTCCGGTACTCCGATAAATACCCGAATCACTCGGAACCTTTCCGAACTCCGAATATAGTCGTCCAATATATCGATCTTTACGTCTCGACCATTTCGAGACTCCTCGTCATGTCCCCGATCTCGTCCGGGACTCCGAGCTCCTTCGGTACATCAAATCTCATAAACTCATAATATAACTGTCATCGAAACCTTAAGCGTGCGGACCCTACGGGTTCGAGAACTATGTAGACATGACCTAGAACTATTCGTGGTCAATAACCAATAGCGGAACCTGGATGTCCATATTGGCTCCTACATATTCTACGAAGATCTTTATCGGTCAAACCGCATAACAACATACGTTGTTCCCTTTGTCATCGGTATGTTACTTGCCCGAGATTCGATCGTCGGTATCCAATACCTAGTTCAATCTCGTTACCGGCAAGTATCTTTACTCGTTCCGTAATACTTCATCCCGTAACTAACTCATTAGTTACAATGCTTGAAAGGCTTAAGTGATGTGTATTACCGAGAGGGCCCAGAGATACCTCTCCGACAATCGGAGTGACAAAACCTAATCCCGAAATACGCCAACCCAACATGTACCTTCGGAGACACCTGTAGAGCACCTTTATAATCACCTAGTTACGTTGTGACGTTTGGTAGCACATAAAGTGTTCCTCCGGTAAACGGGAGTTGCATAATCTCATAGTTGTAGGAACATTGTATAAGTCATGAAGAAAGCAATAGCAACATACTAAACGATCAAATGCTAGGCTAACGGAATGGGTCAAGTCAATCACATCATTCTTCTAATGATTGTGATCCCGTTAATCAAATGACAACTCATGTCTATGGTTAGGAAACTTAACCATCTTTGATTAATGAGCTAGTCAAGTAGAGGCATAGTAGTGACATTATGTTTGTCTATGTATTCACACATGTATTATGTTTCCGTTTAATACAATTCTAGCATGAATAATAAACATTTATCATGATATAAGGAAATAAATAATAACTTTATTATTGCCTCTAGGGCATATTTCCTTCAGTCTCCCACTTGCACTAGAGTCAATAATCTAGTTCACATCGCCATGTGATTTAACACCAATATTCACATCTGTATGTGATTAATACCCATAGTTCACATCTTCATGTGATCAACACTCGAAGGGTTTACTAGAGTCAATAATCTAGCTCACATCGCTATGTGATTAACACCCAAATAGTACAAAGGTTTTGTTTGTGAGAGAAATTTAGTCAATGGGTCTGTCACATTCAGAGCCGTATGTATTTTGCAAATATTCTATGTCTACAATGCTCTGCTCGGGGCTACTCTAGCTAATTGCTCCCACTTTCAATATGTATCCAGATTGAGACTTATAGTCATCTGGATCAGTGCCATAACTTGTATCGACGTAACCCTTTATGATGAACCTTTTTGTCATCTCCATAATCGAAAAACATATCCTTATTCCACTAAGGATAATTTTGGCCAATGGCCAGTGATCTACTCCTAGATCACTATTGTACTCCCTTGCCAAACCAGGGCTGAGTATACAATAGGTCTGGTCCATAGCATGGCATACTTTTATAGAACCTATGAGTGATGCATAGGGAATGACTTTCATTCTCTTTCTATTTTCTGTCATGGTCGGGATTCGAGTCTTACTCAATTTCATACCTTTGCAACACAGGCAAGAACTCTTTCTTTGACTGTTCCATTTTGAACTACTTCAAAATCATGTCAAGGTATGTACTCATTGAAAATCTTATCAAGCGTCTTGATCTATCTCAATAGATCTTGATGCTCAATATGTAAGTAGCTTTACTGAGGTCTTTTTTTTAAAGGACTCCTTTCAAACACTCCTTTATGCTTTACAGAATAATTCTATATTATTTCCGTTCAATAATATGTCATTCACATATACTTATCAGAAATGTTGTAGTGCTCCCACTCACTTTCTTGTAAATACAGGCTTCACCGTAAGTCTGTACAAAACTATATGCTTTGATCAACTTATCAAAGAGTATATTCCAACTCTGAGATGCTTACACCAGTCCATAGATGGATCGCTGGAGCATGCATATTTTGTTAGCACCTTTAGGATTGACAAAACCTTCTGGTTGCATCATATACAACTCTTTTTTAAGAAAACCTTTAAGGAATGCAGGTTTTACATCCATTTGCCAGATTTCATAAAATGTGGCAATTGCTAACATGATTCGGACAGACTTCTAAGCATCGATACGAGTGAGAAAACCTCATTGTATTCAACACCTTGAACTTGTTGGAAACCATTTGCAACAATTCGAGCTTTGTAGATAGTAACACTACTATCAACGTCCGTCTTCCTCTTGAAGATCCATTTATTTTCTATGGCTTGCCGATCATCGGGCAAGTCCACCAAAGTCCACACTTTGTTCTCATACATGGATCCCATCTCAGATTTCATGGCCTCAAGCCATTTTGCAGAATCTGGGCTCACCATCGCTTCTTCATAGTTCGTAGGTTCATCATGGTCTAGTAACATGACTTCCAGAACAGGATTACCGTATCACTCTGGTGCGGACCGTACTCTGGAATACCTACGAGGTTCTGTAGTAACTTGATCTGAAGTTTCATGATTATCATCATTAGCTTCCTCACTAATTGGTGTAGGAATCACTGGAACTGATTTCAGTGATGAACTATTTTCCAATTCGGGAGAAGGTACAGTTACCTTATCAAGTTCTACTTTCCTCCCACTCACTTCTTTTCGAGAGAAACTCCTTCTCTAGAAAGGATCCATTTTTAGCAACGAATATCTTGCTTTCGGATCTGTGATATAAGGTGTACCCAACAATTTCCTTTGGGTATTCTATGAAGACGTACTTCTCCGATTTGGGTTCGAGCTTATCAGGATGAAACTTTTTCACATAAGCATCGCATCCCCAAACTTTAAGAAACGACAACTTGGGTTTCTTGCTAAACCACAGTTCATATGCTGTCGTCTCAATGGATTTAGATGGTGTCCTTTTAATGTGAATGCAGCTGTCTCTAATGCATAACCCCAAAACAATATTGGTAAATCAGTAAGAGACATCATAGATCGCACCATATCTAATGAAGTGCGGTTACGACGTTCGGACACACTATAACGTTGTGGTGTTCCAGGTGGCGTGAGCTATGAAAATATTCCACATTGTTTTAATTGAAGACCAAACTCGTAACTCAAATATTCGTCTCCGCGATCAGATTGCAGAAACTTTATTTTCTTGTTATGATGATTTTTCCACTTCACTCTAAAATTCTTTGAACCTTTCAACTATTTCAGACTTATGTTTCATCAAGTAGATATACCCATATCTGCTCAAATCATCTTTTGAAGGTCAGAAAATAACGATACTTGCCATGAGCCTTCATACTCATTGGTCTGCATACATCAGTATGTATTATTTCCAATAAGTCAGTAGCTCGTTCCATTGTTCCGAAGAACGGAGTTTTAGTCATCTTGCCCAAAAGGCACGGTTCGCAAGCATCAAATGATTCATAACCAAGTGATTCCGAAAACCCATCTTTATGGAGTTTCTTCATGCGCTTTACACTGATATGATCCAAACGGCACTGCCACAAATAAGTTGCACTATCATTATTAACTTTGCATCTTTTGGCCTCAATATTATGAATATGTGTATCACTACGATCGAGATCCAACAAACTATTTTCATTGGGTGTATGACCATTGAAGGTTTTATTCATGTAAACAGAACAACAATTATTCTCTAATTTTAAATGAATAATCATATTGCAATAAACACGATCAAATCATATTCATGCTGAACGCAAACGCCAAATAACATTTATTTAGGTTTAACACTAATCCTGAAAGTATAGGGAGTGTGCGATGATGATCATATCAATCTTGGAACTACTTTCAACACTCATCGTCACTTTCCCTTCAACTAGTCTCTGTTTATTCTATAACTCCTGTTTTGAGTTACTAGTCTTAGCAACCGAACAAGTATGAAATACTCAGGGGCTACTATAAACACTAGTAAGGCACACATCAATAATCTGTATATCAAATATACCCTTGTTCACTTTGCCATCCTTCTTATCCACCAAATATTCAAGGCATTTCCGCTTCCAGTGACCATTTTCTTTGCAGTGTAAGCACTTAGTTTCAGGCTTTGGTCCAGCTTTGGTCTTCTTCACGGGAGTGACAACTTGCTTGTCATTCTACTTGAAGTTCCCTTTCTTTCCCTTTGCCCTTCTCTTGAAACTAGTGGTCTTGTCAATCATCAACACTTGATGCTCTTTCTTGATTTCTACCTTCGTCGATTTCAACATCACGAAGAGCTCGGGAATCGTTTTCGTCATCCCTTGCATACTATAGTTCATCATGAAGTTCTAGTAACTTAGTGATGGTGACTAGGGAATTCTATCAATCACTATCTTATCTGGAAGATTAACTCCCACTTGATTCAAGCGATTGAAGTACCCAGACAATCTGAGCACATGCTCACTAGTTGAGCGATTCTCCTCCATCTTTTAGCTATAGAACTTGTTGGAGACATTATATCTCTCAACTCGTGTATTTGCTTGAAATATTAACTTCAACTCCTGGAACATCTCATATGGTCCATGACGTTCAAAACGTCTTTGAAGTCCCGATTCTAAGCCGTTAAGCATGGTGCACTAAACTATCAAGTAGTCATCATAATGAGCTTAGCCAAACGTTCATAACGTCTGCATCTGCTCCTGCAATAGGTCTGTCACCTAGCGGTGCATTAAGAACATAATTCTTCTGTGCACCAATGAGGATAAACCTCAGATCACGGATCCAATCCGCATCATTGCTACTAACATCTTTCAACACAGTTTCTCTAGGAACATATCAAAATAAACATATGAAAGCAACAACGCAAGCTATTGATCTTACAACATAATTTGCAAAATATTACCAGGACTAAGTTCATGATAAATTTAAGTTCAATTAATCATATTACTTAAGAACTCCCACTTAGACAGACATCTCTCTAGTCATCTAAGTGATCATGTGATCCAAATCAACTAAACCATAACCGATCATCACGTGAGATGGAGTAGTTTTCAATGGTGAACATCACTATGTTGATCATATCTACTATATGAGTCACGCTCGACCTTTCGGTCTCCGTGTTCCGAGGCCATATCTGCATATGCTAGGCTCGTCAAGTTTAACCTAAGTATTCTGCGTGTGCAAAACTGGCTTGCACCCGTTGTAGATGGATGTAGAGCTTATCACACCCGATCATCACGTGGTGTCTGGGCACGATGAACTTTGGCAACGGTGCATACTCAGGGAGAACACTTCCTGATAATTAGTGAGAGATCATCTTAAAATGCTACCGTCAATCAAAGCAAGATAAGATGCATAAAGGATAAACATCACATGCAATCAATATAAGTGATATGATATGGCCATCATCATCTTGTGCTTGTGATCTCCATCTCCAAAGCACCATCGTGATCACCATCGTCACCGGCGCGACACCTTGATCTCCATCGTAGCATCGTTGTCGTTTACGCCATCTATTGCTTCTACGACTATCGCTACCGCTTAGTGATAAAGTAAATCAATTACAGGGCGTTTGCATTTCATACAATAAAGAGACAACCATATGGCTCCTGCCAGTTGCCGATAACTTCGGTTACAAAACATGATCATCTCATACTATAAAATATAGCATCACGTCTTGGCCATATCACATCACAACATGCCCTGCAAAAACAAGTTAGATGTCCTCTACTTTGTTGTTGCAAGTTTTACGTGGCTACTACTGGCTGAGCAAGAACCGTTCTTATCTACGCATCAAAAACCACAACGATAGTTTGTCAAGTTGGTGTTGTTTTAACCTTCGCAAGGACCGGGCGTAGCCACACTCGGTTCAACTAAAGTTGGAGAAACTGACACCCGCTAGTCACCTGTGTGCAAAGCACGGCGGTAAAACCAGTCTCGCATAAGCGTACGCGTAATGTCGGTCCGGGCCGCTTCATCCAACAATACCGCCGAACCAAAGTATGACATGCTGGTAAGCAGTATGACTTGTATCGCCCACAACTCACTTGTGTTCTACTCGTGCATATAACATCAACGCATAAAACCTAGGCTCGGATGCCACTGTTGCGGAACGTAGTAATTTCAAAAATTTCCTACGCACACCCAAGATCATGGTGATGGCATAACAACGAGAGGGGAGAGTGTTGTCTACGTACCCTCGTAGACTGTTAAGCGGAAGCGTAATGACAATGCGGTTGATCTAGTCGTACGTCTTCACGATCCGACCGATCCAAGCACCAAACGTACAGCACCTCCGTGTTCAGCACACGTTCAGCTCGATGACGTCCCCCGGGCTTCAATCCAGCAAAGCGTCGGGGACGAGTTCCGTCAGCACGACGGCGTGGTGACGATGATGATGTTCTACCGGCGCAGGGCTTTGCCTAAACTCCGCGATGATATGACCGAGGTGGAATATGGTGGAGGGGGCACCGCACACGGCTAAGGAACGATCCGTAGATCAACTTGTGTGTCTATGGGGTTCCCCCTACCCCCATATATAAAGGAGTGGAGGAGGGGAGGGCCGGCCCTCTTCTATGGTGCGCCCTAGGGGAGTCCTACTCCCACCGGGAGTAGGATTCCCCCTTTCCTAGTCCAACTAGGAGTCCTTCCATGTATTAGGAGTAGGAGACAAGGAAGGGGAAGAGAGAAGGGAAGGAAGGAGGGGGTGCGGCCCCTCCCCCTAGTCCAATTCGGACTAGGCCATGGGGGGGCGTGCGGCCTGCCCTAGGCAGCCCCTCTCTCTTTCCCGTATGGCCCAATAAGGCCCAATACTTCTCCCCGGCGAATTCCCGTAACTCTTCGGTACTCCAATAAATACCCGAATCACTCGGAACCTTTCCGAACTCCGAATATAGTTGTCCAATATATCGATCTTTACGTCTCGACCATTTCGAGACTCCTCGTCATGTCCCCGATCTCATCCAGGACTCCGAACTCCTTCGGTACATCAAATATCATAAACTCATAATATAACTGTCATCGAAACCTTAAGCGTGCGGACCCTACGGGTTCGAGAACTATGTAGACATGACCTAGAACTATTCGTGGTCAATAACCAATAGCGGAACCTGGATGTCCATATTGGCTCCTACATATTCTACGAAGATCTTTATCGGTCAAACCGCATAACAACATACGTTGTTCCCTTTGTCATCGGTATGTTACTTGCCCGAGATTCGGTCGTCGGTATCAAATACCTAGTTCAATCTCGTTACCGGCAAGTCTCTTTACTCGTTCCATAATACTTCATCCCGTAACTAACTCATTAGTTACAATGCTTGCAAGGCTTAAGTGATGTGTATTACCGAGAGGGCCCAGAGATACCGCTCCGACAATCGGAGTGACAAAACCTAATCTCAAAATACGCCAACCCAACATGTACCTTCGGAGACACCTGTAGAGCACCTTTATAATCACCCAGTTGCTTGTGACGTTTGGTAGCACACAAAATGTTCCTCCGGTAAACGGGAGTTGCATAATCTCATAGTTGTAGGAACATTGTATAAGTCATGAAGAAAGCAATAGCAACATACTAAACGATCAAGTGCTAGGCTAACAGAATGGGTCAAGTCAATCACATCATTCTTCTAATGATTGTAATCCCGTTAATCAAATGACAACTCATGTCTATGGTTAGGAAACTTAACAATCTTTGATTAACGAGCTAGTCAAGTAGAGGCATACTAGTGACACTATGTTTGTCTATGTATTCACACATGTATTATGTTTCCGTTTAATACAATTCTAGCATGAATAATAAACATTTATCATGATATAAGGAAATAAATAATGACTTTATTATTGCCTCTAGGGCATATTTCCTTCATTTAAATGCTCCAATTCAAATACAATATGAGTTAAATCAAAAATCGAGGAATGAACTAAAATATATTCATCATTTTTGGCAGAGGTTTTCACCTTACCAGAAATCATGAACTTTTCTTAGGGACATTTTGGGTTTACTGAAAAAGATTTTTATTTGATCCTATTTGAATTCTTTCTGATGCTAGGGTTTGATCATTCCCCATTTCAAATTAAATAATATTTAAACATGATGCAACAGACAAGTTCTAGCCTAGTGCAAGGTAAAGCTAGGGATGTGACATCTGTTTCAGATGTGCTTTGGGCCAGATTAACCACACAGTACTGTAATCAGCTTCTTTGCCGTCCGCCATGGCAGATGGCAAAGGCATAGATCCCAGACGGCAAACTTCTTTGCCGTCCGCCAGCACACGACAAACTGTCCGTCTGAACAGGTGCCCGCAAAGTCCTTCTTTGTCGTCCGCTTCCATGAAACGGACGACAAAGGATTGTGTCATCCGCCATCTGAGGCCAGCAGATGGCAAAGACAAGGACATTAGTGGGGTGGCGTCAGAGCCGTTAGGGGGTTAACAGTGCTCTTTGTCGTCCGCCAGCAGACGGCACAAAGTCGAAGATCTTTGCCGTTGGCTGACGGACATCAAAGAGCTTGGTTAGGCAAGCACTGGGAAGCTGCCACGTGGCCAGCTATGCCGTCTGCCAGCAGACGGCAAAGATTCAAAGGTCTTTGTCGTCCGCCAGCGGACGGCAAACTGTCCAAATAGGCAAACTGTCCAAATAGCTGCCACGTGTCCTCTTTGTCGTCCGCTGGACGACAAAGAGGATACATATCTGCTGTTTTTATTTATATCCATTTAATTTCACTGGAATTCACACACAGATATACATATTTTTTTTCACAGGCACAGCTGACATATATGATGTATCCAACACATAGCTCCATTCATGACAACATACATACATAAGAAACATAGTTTCATCCATACATCTTACACTAATATCACAATGTTCATCCAACACATTGTTCCATGCATCCATATAACAAGTTCCACATTATTCTTCGATACAAACGAAAAGAAGAACAAAGAAACAAGCACTCCATCCATGCAAGCTTCCATATAGTGAATTAAATATGCAAAATAGGAAACAAGAAAGTTAGAAGAAGAAGAAGAAAACTGGAAGAAGAAGAAGAAGAAGAGAAGGAGAAGAGAAGGAGAAGGA
>NC_041385.1:199580089-199584799 GCF_002162155.2 Triticum dicoccoides
CCCCGACCCCAACACAGCACCCCGACACAATACCACTAACACCCTGACAACCGACACGACACCTCAAGACCGCCTCGATACCCTGACACGACACAACCGACACCCCAACCCCCGACACGACACCCCGAGACCACTACATAGCACCCTGACCCCGACACGACACCCTCAAGACCCCGACCCCCGACACCTCTCGAAAAAGGTTCTCTTCCACTGGTACGCGTCTACGCTATACAAACGGTTTTAAACCCCTTTCCGCGACGGCATTCGGAACCGTCGCCTAGTGAGTGTGGGCGATTAGGGGGTCCTTCGCACACGACCCAGAAACCGTCGGGGATATGCCCTCCTGGCACGAACGCTTCGCAAAATGAGGTCTTGTGCGACCAGGGAGCGAGCAAATACGGTTATACGTATAGTGGTGCTAAAAAATACAATTATACAGGCGAAATCATTTCCGGTCGTAAGTTCATCCCACACTGTCAGTCCCCGTGAAATGTTTTTGTTCGTACATACATCCCACACAGTCGCTGCAAGGAAAACGTTTCCGTTCGTAGGTACATCACACACAATTTTCCCCGTTAAGTTGTTTGTGATGGCCTTCCCATCACACACAATATTTGAAAATTTATTGTTTGTGTTATTGAATGCATCACACATGGTGTGTAGAAGAAACTGTGTGCGTTGCCTTAGGTCATTGTCCATGATATTTCTCAATAACCGTTTGCAATAGCAAAAACCAATTAGCAGGCTAATTTCCCTATTATTAATAATCCATTTATTAATCTAATTAACATTCATATTAAACACATAATATATTTCATTCCCATATTAAGGAAGCAGGATTTCATAATTGAAATACATTAGAGTACAACATGATATAGCTTAAGCATTCAGCTACCCCATTCACGTGCATCATCTAGAACCTTTCAAAATTAGCATCATAGACGGTACATAGACAGATGCATCTCATTGGGAAAACTGCTGAAGCGAAAGGCGAATATTGAGCATTCATTGATGTTGAAGGTCTTTGCAACTTTAGGCCAGTGCCTGTGGATGATTGACCGTCCATCCTTCATCCTCTTCAGGAACACTTCAGTATTGAACCATGGCTGTTGTATGAAAACCTTCATCGCTTCCTATCCATACAGATGGTTTGAGAGGTAATCATCAATGAACTGTTTTGGAAAGGCCTGAAAACAAGGACGTGCATAAATATCTTCTCTATATTGGAAATGGGGCAAAGGAATAAAAAAGATGTGACACCCCAAAATTTTTAACCTTGTTTTGTTAACTAAAATTTTACCAGGCAATTAAAACTTTTATTTTCCGGACTCACTTTTGATTTTTGAAACATTTCCTTTCTTATTATCATGGAGTTTTTACCTCAAGTGAAATACTTCCCAAATTTATTGGACTTTCTTCCCTCTCAAAACTTATTCCCCTTGGGATGGAATGGATTTTGGTATCTTCATCAACACTGGTGTTTGTTTATTAAAAACCTTTCTTCTTTTTGTCCCCTTCTCAAATTAAATTTTTGGGATTTATTTTCTTTAAGAGAAAAAAACCCTAGGAGTTTTGGGACTTATCTTATATTGAAACCACCCAGATTTTACCATGCCTCATATGGTAAAACCTCCCTAAAACCCTCCTCCCACTTTGGGGCAACCCATATATTCTGTCCCAACAAGTCCAACTCATTTTTGGATTTTATTTCATTTATTTCCTTCCCCAAAACAATTCTGTTCATTATTTTGAACCTAGGTGATTTGCAAAGCAAGTACCCTAATGCATTTGATCCTTGATCCCAAACCAACTCGCCTGGGTAGTCCTTAGTACCCACAACCCAGAACCATCTTGATCCACTCTTCTTCTTTTCAAATATTTCAAATTTCACTCACTGCAAGTTTGGACCAGATTTGCCAAATTTGGTGAAATTCATATCTACACTTCTCCAAAAATTCCACCAAAATTCAGGCAACCTCTAGTTGCAATGAGAGACCACTCCACCAAAAATCAGCTCAAGGAAAGATCCCTACATGCTTAGATCATTCTGTCGAACACCTTGCATGCACTATTTCTGTTCATCTTCAGTTAAATTCAGAGTTTCAGTGTCGATCTTCGTCAGAAATTCAGTCACATGTCCACAGTGCCGTTGGCACGTTGCTCGCAGCCTGGCCTGCTTGTCCCGAGCTTCACACGCGCGCTTGGCGCCTTCCTGGCATTGGTGGCGCCCTGGCCCACCTGCGCCGGCGTGTCCCGCAGCAGCAGAACCACCGTAACGGCCGACAGGGAGCAAAACGGCGGCTCAATGCCGTTCGGCGCCGCCCAAACCCCCTGGTTGCTCCGCATGGCCATTTCCTCGCCAGCGCACGCATGCAGCACCGTCGCCGTGGCGCGGCACGCACAGAGCGTGCTCCCTGCCGCCGACGGGCCCGCGCCGCCTCGTTCCGTCGAGCTCCCCCTAAGCAACCAAATCCCGACGCGGTTAGCACCTAAACGGAACCAGGGAACAACCACGACGACGCTCAACCTCTGAACCCTCCCGTGCAACTGCAGCGCCGCCGTAATCACCTCGCTCGAGAACTCCGTTCACGGTGACCGACTCGGGCCGGCTCTATATAGCACCCTCGAGCCTGCTCTCGCCCCCGCACGACTCCACCACCTCACTAGACCCTGCCTGGCCACTGGAGGAGCCTCGAGGGGCCCTTCTCCCCCAGCTCCGGCCACCCCGTTCCGCCTCGGCCTCCACCATGATTCACTCCGGTGAGGCCATCTCCGGCGCCCTAATCACGTCAGATACCCTCTCATGCTACCGCAAGCCTAACCCCCTCCTCAATTGCATCTCTGCAGCACTCTCCGACGAGACCCACGACCACCCAAACCGCCGTCCGCCGGAGCAGGAGCCGCCGTCCACACGGTGCTCACTGGCGACCACCACCACTACCAACCGACGCGGAATGACGCCCTGAACACGGAGGTACCCTCCGATCCTCTTGCCTCGCCGTGGATCGCCGCCGGCAACCATCGCGGCTCTCGGGCGCCGACGAGCCTCGTCTCGCTCGTTTGAAAATTCAAACCTGACGGGTGGGACCCGCCCGTCAGCCTCTCTGCTATTTTTTTGAATCGTTTTCTGAAAGCGTACTTTGGCAAATACGCTTTCTACTCTGAACCATTTTTTGTGATTTTCTGTTTAAGCCCCTGGGAGTTTTCTGTTTCATTATAGATGTGTCCTTGGACTAAAACTCTTATAACTTTTAAACAGAGAAGGATTTTTGATTGATTCTTTTTCTGTTCTCTTTAAAATTTTGCCTAGTTTATTTTAAGATTTATTTCGAAAATTTTCAGACAACTTTTTGGTACTGTTTTTGAAACTATATATTGATTCAAAAATATTTTTAATAGGATTTTGGAGAGAGGAGAAAGACTTTCAAAAGTTTTAGGATGCACCTCACCACCCCACAACTTGAAGGCAAGCATTCTGAACCCCGGCATAATATTTTTGGTGTGTTCATTGACACGTTTATATCACCACCTCATTTCGAAGGACTTGTTATTTCGTGTGATATGATCATTTGAATGGATGCATAATAGTGATTTCCATGCTGTTGGAAATGAGTATACTTGTGATGGCAAGCATCCTCATGTACCTTGCATGCATGCCGGAAAGGAATCCAGGAAGCCTCTGCCTTGGGTAGGTGTGAGCTTGTCGCCGGTCTCCGTCGGGACGGGTATGTCCGGTATGGCATGGTAAGATATAATGAGTGTTGATTGTACTGGTTGAAATATTTTTGTTCATGCAGGAAACTATAAACCTCCTGAGTCGACTGTAGATCGAGTCTTGTTCTAGTAACCCCCATACTTGCTTCGTACTACCACTCGTCTCTACAACAAGTAGAGTACGGTTCAGTAAGTTGTCAACCTCTTTCTAGCACACACCGTACAGAGAGGCCATGGTGGAAGATACCGGTTGTAGCTGGTAGGCAGGCCACCTGGTCCAGGGGCATGGGTGTTTCCGGTTGGGACCGAGAGGGGAGGCCACCCCTTAGAGCGCGCGATATAAATTTGATCCCATGCACGCGAGGTTGTAGCCTCCCCACTTAGAGTTTGCTTGACAGGTGTCGTGGGTGATTCCAGACACGTGTGAGTTAAGCTGGTGTGTGCAAGTTAGGTGTGTTTTCAAGAAAAAGACCGTAGACGGAATTAGTCCCGATGGACTAAAGGAATCCGTTACTCATGGGTAAAGAGTACACCCTCTGCAGAGATTAAACCTATTCGAATAGCCGTGTCCATGGTTAAGGATTACAGTCTGGGATGGGTCAAGTGTCGGTCTTAGTGTCGATCTTTGGAGGAAAAATCTGTTAAACCAGAACATGGATTGTGACTTGTGACTTGTGATAATTATGATTATTATTATTGTTAACTAACCCATGATACTATTGTTATTATCGAGTATCACTGGTATGGTTCTCCCTCCGGGACATTCACTATGATTGTTCTTTTAAAGCCCTTTATGTGGTGTCGCTCAGACGGCCGACTGTGGCATTTCTTTTAAAGCCCTTTATGTGGTGTCGCTAAGACGCCCGACTGTGGCATTTCTTCTAAAGCCCTTTATGTGGTGTCGCTCAGACGCCCGACTGTGGCATTTCTTTTAAAGCCCTTTATGTGGTGTCGCTCAGACGCCCGACTATGGCATTTCTTTTAAAGCCCTTTATG
>NC_041385.1:199585106-199629454 GCF_002162155.2 Triticum dicoccoides
CTTTTAAATCCCTTTATGTGGTGTCGCTCAGATGCCCAACTGTGGCATTTCTTTTAAAGCCTTTTTGTGGTGTCGCTAAGACGCCCGACTGTGGCATTTCTTTTAAAGCCCTTTATGTGGTGTCGCTAAGACGCCCGACTGTGGAATTTCTTTTAAAGCCCTTTACGTGGTGTCGCTAAGACGCCCGACTGTGGCATTTCTTTTATAAGCCCTTTATGTGGCGTCGCTCCAGATGCCCGATCGGTGCCTTTTATTATTATTATGTTATTGCATTTTCATGAATAACCTGCTTACATGCATCAGAAATTTATTTTTGTGACTGACGTCATGAGCATAAAATATTTTCAGCATATCATTGTTATATTATACCTGTGTTCATAATGTTTGCGAGTACATTCAAAGTACTCACTGGCTTGTCCCTGGCTATTGTCTTGGCCAGATTTTCTTGCACGGAGAGGAGCGATGCCATGCCATCCCCAGAACCTAAACAACAGTGATAGCAGCCTCGTGAAGATAGGAGTTAACCTGGTCAGCTGTTCCTGTTGGGAAATGGAGTCCCATAGACCCTGATGATCCTCAAACCGCTTCCGCCCTCAACCAGTAGAAACCATTTGTTGTACTCACAGGCCAGAATGGTCTTGTACCGCATATTTTGTATTTTGCTTTGGATTTCTGTATCAAGTTGGAGCCTCATCAGCTAACAGTAATCCTGGGGCTGATGAGCATGACGGTCTTTTTCTGGAAATTGATACCCGGAAAACTGGTCGTGACAAAAGACAAGGTATAATAGTATACACTAACAGAATGCAGCCACAACAATTGAACATCGCATTGCAGAATTGAACCAAGTAGTTAACTAAACACCACAACAAATGAACCAACTGTTAACTGAGCACCACATTGCACAAAAATAACAGACTCCTATCAGAAGACCAGACAGTTAACTAACCAAGCATGCTTAACAACTTGGAAATATAGCAATTGTATTTGTTTAGCATGTATTTAGTATAGCCAAATTCGATTTATTTCTAACATGGTACACAATAACAGAATGCAGCCACAACAATTGAACATCGCATTGCAGAATTGAACCAAGCAGTTAACTAAACACCCACTACAAAAAAAGACATATCCGTGACATTTTGGGCCGAATGAATTTTTTTTCTGTCATACATATGACAATTCTGTGACGATAATTGTGACAAAACCCGGTATCATCATAGATGTGGTGGGCTCCTACTTCTATAACAAAAAATCATGACAGAAAATGGGCGTTTCATCCTAGGCGGGCCGGAGATGCAGCTGCATGACATTCTTTGGGCCGTCCATGATGGAAAAAACCGTGGTAGAAGCGTGGGGGAGGAAAATTTCGGGGAGTTGCCGGTTACGGTGGGAGGTTGGGGGCTGAGCGATGTGCGTTTCTCTTGTACACGTACGCACGTGTGTGCGAGGCGTTGGCTCTAACTGAACACGAGCGAGGTCTTGGGCTCTAACTGAAGCCGAGCGATTGCACTGCAGGATACGCGTTACTGAACCCGAGCGATTGATCGATGGCTGTTAACTGAACCCGATGGAGTGATTCCTTCACTACTGCTGCTAACTGAAGCCGATTGATTGGAGGAACAGTGAGCGTTGCGAGGGGGGAGGGGTTGGATGAACAGTGAGCGGTGGTGTTGCCTATGGACGAACAGGACCCCGTGGTGTGGAGGGCTGGATGAACAGTAGACGGTGGAGGGGTGGCCGTGGAGGGGTGGTTGAACAGGACCCCGTGGTGTGGGGGGCTGGATGAATAGTAGACGATGGAGGGCTAGATGAACAGTAGACGGTGGAGGGGTGGTTGAACAGTTGCCGGTGGAGAAGCGCGTGGTAGAGGCTGGATGAACAGGAGCCCGTGGAGGCTGGAGGAGGTCGACGGTAGCCCGTGGAGGCTGGAGGAGGTCGACGGTGGAGATGAACAGTATCCCGTGGAGTCTCATTTTGCAGTACGCCACACCCCTCCCGATGAACAGGACCCCCATTTCGACCGTAGCACTCCAACACTAGTCAGTTTTGTCCGTTTTGCGGTACGCCACACCCCTCCCGATAAACAGGACCCCCGTTTCAACCGTAGGAGGTCCGTTTCCTCCGTTTTGCAGTATGCCACACCCCTCCCAATCAATAGGACCCCCGTTTCAACCGTAGGAGGTCCGTTTCCTCCATTTTGCGGTACGCCACACCCCTCCCGATCAACAGGACCCTGTTTCGGACGTAGGAGGTCCGTTTCATCCGTTCTGCGGTACGCCAGGCCTCGTTTTCATCGCCTGTTCCGTCCAAGCCCTCCCGATGAACACGACCACGCATTCCGTTCTGACCCAGCCGGTTGGCTCCCCATGAACACGACGACGACGCTGTTTCTCTGTTCCGACCCAGCCATGTACGTGTGCACGAGTAGGCGTTCGAGACCGTACCCGTATGTACGTACGTGGCCGTATTTTCTTTCCTGCACCCTCGCCATTGTACGTAGTGTACATGCTTCGTGCGCACCTCTACTACGACACGTGTGCGTCTCTACATCAACCAGTATGTACGTACACATTCGCGACCAGAATGACAACACTACCTACGCTTCGACCAGGTGGGTCTCGACTGTCAGGCACTTCCTTGCTTGCGATGATGTAGCTGGTGGGTCCCAGCAGTCAGGGGGGCGAATCATTTTTTTGCCTGGACGCACTTCCTTGCGTGCAAAGATGTAGCTGGTGGGTCCCAGCAGTCAGGGGGGCGATTCGTTTTTTTGACCAGACGCACTTCCTTGCGTGCGAAGATGTAGTTGGTGGGTCCCAGGAGTCATGGGCGAATCGTTTTTTTTGCCTGGACACACTTCCTTGCGTGCGAAGGTGCAGCTGGTGGGTCCTAGCACTCAGGGGGGAAACGTTTTTTCGCGAAATACGGTGGCCCGTCCGGTGGGTCCCCGCTGTCAGGTGGAGGACTAATTATTTTTCGCGTAATAAGGAGGCACTTCCTTGCTGCGGCCTTGGACCCAGCTGTCAGCCTCTCCACATACCGTCCATGTCCGATGGAAGTCGTTCCTTGACCACGTTGACCACGCCGTGCCAGGAGCACCAGGGCGGTGGACGACGGCGAGGCCTAGGAAGGGGACGACGAGGAGCCGGGGAAGACGCGGTAGTGGAAGCCCGCCCAGAGAGGAGTACAAGGGTTCACTGGTTCGGCTGCGGTGTGTGGCTGCCGTCGCCGTAGGGCCTGGCCAGCGGTGGGAATAGTAGGGGGCGGTGAGGCCTCCACGGCAGCACATCCGGCCACGGGAAGTAGGATCATGCGACACGACTGGCACTGCTTTGGGTGGCTGGAGCAAGAAGACCAGAGGTTGAAGAAGCACTATGGTCGTTGGATGGACATCATACAGTCACTGGAGCTAGAATCGTTTATATTGACTAAGTTGACAAAGCCCTCCATCGCCGTCAACTTAGTAGGCCCACAAGTCAGCCTCCCACAAAAGTGGGTCCCAGCTAGCAGGGGGTATTCATTTTTAGTGCGTAATAAGGAGGCACTTCTAGTGGGTCCGAGCTGAGAGCAGGGGGGACGTTTTTTTCGCGAAATACGATGGCCTGTCGGGTGGGTCCCAGTAGTCAGGGGCAAACGTTTTTTCGCAAAATACTGGTGGCCCGTCCGGTGGGTCCCTGCTGTCAGGTGGAGGAATAATTTTTTTCCGTGTAATAAAGAGGCACTTCCTTGCGGCTGCCGTGGACCCAACTGTCAGCCTCTTCACGTACAGTATTCTTCCGATGGAATTCAGTCGTTGACCACATTGACCACGCCGCGCCCAGAGCACCATGGCAGTGGACGACAGTGAGGCCTAGGAAGGGGACGACGCGGAGCCAGGGAAGACGCGGTAGTGGATGCCCACGCGGAGAGGAGTACGAGGGTTCACTGGTTCGGCCGCGCTGCCGTCGCCGCAGAATAACAGGGGGTGTGGGTGAGTGGAGTGGAAGGATGGCCTAGTCAGCGGTGGGAGTAGTATGGAGGCGGTGAGGCCTCCGCGGCAGCACAGCCGGCCACGAGAGGTAGGAGCAGGTGGCACGACCGGCGCTGCTTTGGGCGGCTGGAGCAAGAAGACCAGAGGTTGAAGAAGCACTACGGCCGTTGGATGGACATCGTACGGTCAGTCGAGATAGAATCGTGCATATTGACTAAGTTTACAAAGCCCTTCGTCCCCGTCAACTTAGTAGGCCCCATCAACTTAGTTGACATCGTATGGGAGTATTCTATTTTTTGGGCGTAATAAGGAGGCACTTCCTTGCGTGCGAAGATATAGCTGGTGGGTCCGAGCTGTCAGCGGCGGTAACTTTTTTTTCGCGAAATACAGAGGCCCTTTCGGTGGGTCCTAGGTGTCAGGTGGAGGAATCATTATTTTGCGCGTAATAAGGAGGCATTTCCTTGCGTGCGTCCATGGACCCAGCTGTCAGCCTCTCCACGTACAGTCCACTTCAGATGCATGTCGGTCGTTGACCACGTTGACCATGCCACGCCGAGAGCACCAGGGCGGTGGACGACACCGCGGCCTAGGAAGGGAACGACACGGAGGCAGGGAAGACTTGGCAGTTGTTTCCCACGCAAAGGGGAGTACGACTGTACGAGGGTTTACTGGTCCGTCTGCCGTCGCCGAAGAATAACAGCAGGTGTGGGACTATGGGTGAGTAGAGGGATGGCTTGGCCCGCGATGGGAGTACGGTGGGGCGGTGAGACCTGCGCGGCAGCACAGCCGGCCATGAGGAGGTGGGAGCAGGAAGTCCCGCCGGCGCTTGTTTGAGCAGCTGCAGCAGGAAGAGCCGAGATTGAAGAAGCACGACAGCCGTTGATTGGACATCCAACAGTATACATGCCATCTGTGGAAAGCCTCAAATCTATGGAAAACAAGATACAACCCATCTGCCATTATTTCAAATAGTTTACAACCCAT
Source organism: Triticum dicoccoides (assembly GCF_002162155.2). NCBI lineage: Eukaryota > Viridiplantae > Streptophyta > Magnoliopsida > Poales > Poaceae > Triticum > Triticum dicoccoides. The sequence goes on from NC_041385.1 coordinate 199,590,061, forward strand.
TTGCTAACTCTTACGGGGTTTTTTGGAGCCCATATTCTTTTTGTTAGCATTACAGCCCATATTGTGGCCACGGTTAAAAAATTATACAAAATTTTGCATATGTCGATGCGGTCTGAACTGTTTTTAATCCCGAAATTTTGAGTTACATTCAGACTGATTTTAAAAATAAATGTATATCAGTATAAAATCCAATAAATTGTCCACGCACAAAAATCAATGCAATTTAAAATCTCGAAATGAAAAAAAAGATATTTGAAACTAATTGCCGATTTGATGTGTTTTAAAAATGCACATCCCATTTCTTATTACTGATAGGCCATTTTCTCGGCCAGCCGAATGAAGCTCTCCTCATCTTGAAAGATTTGCAGCCCAACAGGCCTGATAAAGCGACTTACTTCACAAATCACAAAAAACTGGGCTAGCCATTTTCAGAAAGAAAAAAAACTACTGGGCTGGTCTATGGTAAACATAAAAGAAAAGGTTGTCCAGACAGGCCAGAGTGTCCCGCACAACCCAGTTGACACCCTGCTTCCGTCTCAAAAACAAATTAGATAAATGCCACTCCAATTATGGCGATTCATAAAAATGCCACTGCAATTTCCAAATTTTGAAAAATGCCACTGCAATTTTTGCAAACTTTGAAAAACGCCACTACAGTTTGCAAACTTTGAAAAATGCCACTCCAGACTTTGAAAAATGCCACTAGAAATGGCATGAAATGGCATTTTTCGAAGCTTGGAAATTGCAGTGGCATTTCTCGAAGGCATTTATCAAAATAACCCAAAACAAAAATAAATGGGCGAGCTGCTGGGTCCTGGTGTCAGCTGCTCGTTGCGCAATTCTCTCGTTCATTGACTACATTGGCAATGGCATCGGACCCAGATGCCAGAAATCCACTAGGAGGAGCCGTTTTTTAATGGCTTGAAACAAGGAGGCACTTGCTTGCGTACTGCCATGACCTTGGCGGGTGAGGGAGTCCTAGACTAGGGGGTGTCCGGATAGCCGAACTATCATCATCGGCGGACTCCAAGACTATGAAGATACAAGATTGAAGACTTCGTCCCGTGTCCGGATGGGACTTTCCTTGGCGTGGAAGGCAAGCTTGGCGATACGGATATGTAGATCTCCTACCATTGTAACCGACTCTGTGTAACCCTAGCCCTCTCCGATGTCTATATAAACCAGAGGGTTTTAGTCCATAGGACAGAACAACAATCAGACCATAGGCTAGCTTCTAGGGTTTAGCCTCCTTGATCTCGTGGTAGATCCACTCTTGTACTACCCATATCATCAATATCAATCTAGCAGGAGTAAGGTTTTACCTCCATCGAGAGGGCCCGAACTTGGATAAAAACATCGTGTCCCTTCTCTCCTGCTACCATGGTGAGACTTTTCTCCCTGGACAGATCTTTGTATTTGGCGTCTTTGCACTGCGGGCCAATTAGCTTGGCCATGTGGAGCAGATCGAAAGCTATGCCCCTGGCCGTCAGGTCAGATTTGGAAGTCTGAACTTCACGGCTGACATCCGTGGAGACTTGATCTTTGATGGATTCGAGCCACAGCCGAGCGCGCCGCCCTGTCACGATGGGCATGATTTAGCTCTGCTGCCGGACAGTGCCCTGGAGGCCGCACACGAGTCCGCTCCGACCCTTAATTCGGAGTCGGCTGCGCAGATCGAGGACGGGTGGCTAGACACCGCCTCGGGGGCTGCGACCTCTACGGCGATGGAGCCAAATACTGACCTTGTCCCTTGTGAAACTCGTGACTCCGAGGTTCCGGACTCCTCGCCGGACTCCGAACACCTCGCGCCCCTGCCAATCGAATCCGGTTGGGCGCCTATCAAGGAGTTTACCGCTTGTCAGGACCCCGACTCAATGCCACATCGATCTAGCATGTAACACCTCATATCACTTTGCGGCCTCACGCATGGTATTCCCACGGGTGTTGCCTTACCCTTGCCCGGGACCGTTTGCGCCTTTTGGCACACGTATATGATAGTGTCGCTAGCATCCATATGATAAGGAGCCCGGGCTGACATGGCTAGTCGTAAACCCAAAGTGGCACAGACTTACCGGGACAGGCATCCATGACCCAGCATCGAACATGTCGGTCATCAGCGAGTGAATCCAGGCTGTAGCACTGGGCTAGCAGGACTCCGGTGAACCGGGCTGTAGCGGGCTAACAGGACTCCGGTATTCATCGCGTGACATTTCCCCGAAGGGACAGACATAGGAACGAAGAAGGACACATGCTGGCTAGCCTAAGTGTTCCGGAGCAGTAGCAAGCTACCATGGCTCGGTGGAAACACTAGGAGACATTTCCCGGTAGGAGAGGCTACTAAAGATAAACAACTAGATAGTCAGATCCCACACATACCAAGCATTTCAATAACATACACACAATATGCTCGATATGTGCAAATACAACATGGCATCACAACATGACTCTAGGACTCAAGTATTTATTGATTAGGCTTCGAGGAGCGAGATATTACAAACATGGGTCTCATGACCCAACATTCAGAGCATACAAGTCAAAGCACAAGCGGAAGCTAACATGTCTGAGTACAGACATCTACAAATGAAAAAGGCTTAGAAGCCTGACTATCTACCAGATCCTGCCGAGGGCACAAGATCGTAGCTGAGGTAACAAGCTAAACGTCGAAGTCCACGCAGAACTACTAGCGAGACTGAAGTCTCTCTGCAAAAACATAAAATAGGCAAACGTGAGTACAAATGTACCCAGCAAGACCTACATCAGAACTAACTACATATGCATCATTATCAACAAAGGGGATGGTGGGGTTTAACTGCAGGCCAGCTTTGACTCGGTGGCTATCCTGAACTACAACTGCAAGTAACTCTTTTGAGGTGGCGCACACGAGTCCACATATTCACCATATCAATACACCACTATGGATCCGCTCCCGTCTCCCTACGAGAACGCCATCCATAGCACTCACGCTTATCTTGCGCATTTTAGAGTATCCACTTTCACTTGTCTATGAACTGTACAGGTAACCCAGAAGTCCTTTACCGCGGACACGGCTATTCGAATAGATGATGTTAACCCTGCAGGGGTGTACTTCTTCACACACGCTCTCACCACTTACCGCCGTTTACACGACATGTACTCGGCAACCTTCAAGCGGAAGCCCAACGAGGGTGTCGGCCACGACCTACCTAAACACTCAAGTCCCTAGTCCAGGTTTATCGCCTATTCGGGTTCCATCCATGAGGAGATCCGGCCGAAGTTTCACTCACAGCCCCAAACGATGTGAGCAGGGTTCCCGAGACACCAAACGGGCGCCCGGTACACCCGGCCACGTGCCTACCGCATCACAGCCCACCCCTACGGTCAGCGCTGCGCACGGCCTCCAGCATACTACAAACACCAGAAACTACTTGCAACTCCCGGACAGAGGACAAGGGTGATTAAGAAGCCGAGAGGGTCCATTGGTTTCAGGCCCAATGCGTGGTAGTAGCTGAATCGTGGATCACAAACACAGAACTCAGTTCCTGAGGATGGCTGCAATGAGACAACCCACCATGTACTCCTACATGGCCTCTCACCGCTACCTTTACCAAATCGTGTTCACACACTTAGCTCACACACAGTAGGACATGTTCACACACCTCTGATTCACCACCGATGAATCAGACCTGACTTAACTCTAAGCAGTAGCAAGCATGACAAACAAGCATGAATGAGTAGGCACAACAGGGCTCAAACAACTCCTACTCACGCTAGTGGGTTTCATTTATTTACTGTGGAATGACAGGTCATGCAAAGGATAAAGGGGTTCAGCTACCGCAACAAGTAACAGTTGAATCGTTGTTGTCCTAATGCAGTAAAAGAGAGCAGGAGCGAGAGAGTGGGGTTGTATCGGAATGAACAAGGGGGTTTTGCTTTCCTGGCACTTCTGAAGATAATATAGTTCTCCATCAGTGTCATCGAACTCGTCGTCGGAACCACGTCTATCGAGAGGGGACAAACACCGGCAACTGAGAAAGAACACAATCAATGCAATGCTACAATATGATGCATGATCATGACATGGCAATATGCTATGATTTGAGCTAATGCACCCAGCTATGATTTAAATGAAGTTGGTTTGACTACATGATTCAAATTCCAACTCCATATATGATTATTTAAATGCCCTTTATTTGTTTTGTCCAAAACAGAGGAGAAACATTGTTCAAACATGCATGAAAATGGTACGGATGGATTCCTTGAATTTTTCTGATAATTTTTCATATATAATTTGTTTGATTTGGAGCTACGGTTGATTTTATATGATTTTTAGAAGTTTTGGTTATTTTCTGGAATTTCCTGTATAAAAATAAATCCAGGAAATACTTATTGCGTCAGCAGGGCGTCAGTGTGACGTCAGCAGGTCAACTGGGTCGGCCAGGTCAAACCTGACCTGTGGGACCCACTGGTCAGTGACTCAGTTAACTAACTGAGATAATTAGTGCTAAATCAGCCCTAACTAAGCTGTCAGCAGCGCGGGGCCCGCGTGTCAGTGGATCATCTAATTAACTAGTTAACTAACACTAATTAAACCTAACACTAATTAAACAGGGGCCTGGGCCCGCTCGTCAGTGAGAGAGAGGGGTCAAACCCCTGGGTAGACGGGGTCAAACCCCACCGGTCAGAGCGGTCAACCCGCCGGCGTTTAGCCGCCAGCGAGGCCAGATGCGGCGGCGGGCTTCGGGTTTGGTCCTCCGTCGACCAAATCGACGGCGGAGATGCGCTACGTGCTGCTGGTGGACTCGCGCGTCGAGTGGTGCAGGCGATGTGTGCGCGGGTGGCTGGAGATGACGCCAGCGTCGAGCCAGGCGGCGGCCGGAGCTCGAGGGTGCACGGGAATGCGGCTGCAGCGTGCAAACGCACGAACTAATGTGCTCAAGAGCCTCTACGCGATGTGACAAGCACAACGAACGCACACACGGGGCCGATAGGTCACCGGGGCCACGCGGCGACGAGCGCGGGCGGCGGCAGGTTCGGCGTAGGTGGTTCGGTGGCTACGGCAGCCTATGGGGAAGAAGAGAGAGATGGACGGGGGCAAAGGCTCACAGCGAGTCAGACGAGGGGGTCGGCGAGCTCGGAGACGGTCCGGAGTAGTCGGTGCTGCAAGGGGGATCTCCGTCGGCCGACGGCGAAGATGATGATGATGGAGTCGCTTCGGGCGTCCCGCGGGTGCGTGCATCGTCTTGAGGCTCCATGGCATCGAGGTGGAGCCTTTGGGCATGGCGGAAGGGTGAGAGGGTGGCCCTGGGCACGGCGGCAGCGAACGGCGGCGGCGGTCGCTCTCGGCCATAGCGGGGGAGGACGAAGGAGAGATCCAGGGAGAGAGGGGAGAGGCCAGGGGGTTCTGCGGGGTGGCGTGGCGTCGTCCAGGGCGAGGGGGAGCAGCTGCGTGGCAAGCAGGAGGTGGCCGCGGCTCGGCTGTGCGCGCGCCACGCACAACGCCAGTAGGTGCGAGGAAGACGACAGGGTAGGTGGAGGTGGGTTGGGCCGGCACAGAAGCTGGGCCGGCTGGGCTGCCAGGGGAGCGCCAGGTAAGTCCTCTGCTCTCTGCTTTTATTTATTGTTTTCTATTTTCCTGCAACTTTGTGGATTTATTAAAAATACTAGATCAATCCCAAAAAATCATGCAACTGCTCATGACCACTGTTGGAAATATATCCTACAGTAAGCATTTCAGTTTGGGATTATTTGAGCATTTAAAATATTATTAGCAATAAAATGCCCAAATGCAAATACTATATAATTTAATTCAAAAATCCAGGAATAGCCTGTAAATATGTTCATCATTTTTGGAAGAGGTTTCACCTTTAACAGAAATCATGAACATTTCCAAAGGGCATTCTGGGTTATTGAAAAATATTTTATTGAACCTAGTTAAATTTCATTTGGTGCTAGGGTTTCAACAATCCCCATTTCAAATTTCTTTGGAATTTAAACATGATGGCATGATGAACAAGCAAAGTCAAGCAAGGGCTGAACTGGGGCTGTGACACCGCTACGGACATCTTTCAACACTCACCTTTCGGCGACATCCTGAATTTGCTAAAGTATCTCTCGTTATCAGGAGGGCCCTGGCCGAACTGCGGTCAGGATGGTTGGGATGCGAACGACGAAGAAATTCAAGGCCCACCCACCACCCACTTAGTAGCCACTGTCGATGATCTAACCGACATGCTAGACTTCGACTCCGATGACATCGACGGTATGGACAACGATGCCGGAGACGACCAAGAACCAGCGCCTACTGGGCACTGGAAAGCCACCTCATCATATGACATATACATGGTGGATATCCCAACGGATGGGAATGGCGAGGGAACAGCAGAGGCGTCAGCGGCGCCGCTCTAAATGCCGCCACAGCAAGAATGGAGATTCCGGCACCTGAGATAATAACACCACAGACAGTGCCGAAGAAAACCCCCTGCAGCAAGATTCAGCACAGGAGGACGGAGAAGCCAGCCCTCATGAGAGACCGATAGTAGAAGAGGTAGAGGATGATAACTACATGCCTCCCTCTGGAGACGAGGCAAGCCTCGACGACGACGAATTCGTCGTGCCTGAGGATCCCGTCGAACAAGAGCGTTTTAGACGCATGCTTATGGCCACGGCAAGCAGCCTCAAGAAAAAGCAGCAACAGCTTAGAGCTGATCAAGATCTGCTAGCCGACAGATGGACTGAAGTCCTTGCGGCCGAAGAGCATGAACTCGAACGCCCCTCCAAAAGCTACCCCAAACGCAAGTTGCTCCCCCGATTAGAGGAGGAGGCATATAAACCTGCATCACCAGCGCACAATACGGCTGACCGACCACCCCGTGGCCGCGACAGAGAGGCCTCTAGGCCCTACACTAAAACCGTACCCCGGCATCGCTCGAAAAGCACAAAGCCACAGGGGAACGCTCCGGACTTGCGAGATATATTAGAGGATAAGGCAAGACAATCAAGATCGATCTACGGATCGCATGGGTGCTCCATGATACGCGACGACAACCGTCGCGCCGGACACAGCAAGTCCGGCCGGGCCGAACACAGTAGACAAAGCTCGTTTGAGCTACGTCATGATATAGCCCAATACAGAGGCGCCGCACACCCACTATGCTTCACAAACGAAGTAATGGATCATCAAATCCCCGAAGGGTTTAAACCTGTGAATATTGAATCCTATGATGGCACAACAGACCCTGCGGTTTGGATCAAAGACTATCTCCTTCATATCCACATGGCCCGCGGTGATGATCTTCATGCCATCAAATACCTCCCACTCAAGCTTAAAGGACCAGCTCGGCATTGGCTTAACAACTTGCCAGCAGAATCAATTGTGTGTTGGGAGGACCTGGAAGCCGCATTCCTGGATAACTTTCAGGGCACGTATGTGCGACCACCAGACGCTGATGACCTAAGCCATATAATTCAGCAGCCAGACGAATCGGCCAGACAATTCTGGACACGGTTCTTAACTAAGAAAAATCAAATCGTCGACTGCCCTGATGCGGAGGCCCTCGCGGCCTTCAAACATAACATCCAAGACGAGTGGCTTGCCCGACACCTGGGACAGGAAAAGCCGAAATCCATGGAAGCCCTCACATCACTCATGACCCGCTTCTGCGCGGGAGAGGACAGCTGGCTAGCCCGCAGCAACAACCTCAGCAAAAATTCTGGCAGTCCAGATACTAACGGCCGCAACGGTAGGTCGCATCGCAACAAGCACAAATGCCGCATTAACGGCGACAATACTGAGGACACAGCAGTCAATGCCGGATTTAGAGGCTCCAAACCCGGTCAGCGAAAAAGCCATTCAAAAGAAATATTCCGGGTCCGTCCAATTTGGACCGAATACTCGACCGCTCGTGCCAGATACACGGCACCCCCGAAAAGCCAGCCAATCACACCAACAGGGACTATTGGGTATTCAAGCAGGCAGGCAAGCTAATTGCCGAAAACAATGAAAGGGGCTGCATAGCGATGACGAGGAAGAGACCCGACCGCCGAACAATAGGGGACAGAAAGGTTTCCCCCCACAAGTGCGGACGGTGAACATGATATAGGCAACCCACATACCCAAGAGGGAGCGGAATCGTGCACTCAGGGACGTATACGCGACGGAGCCAGTCGCCCCGAAGTTCAACCCATGGTCCTCCTGCCCGATCACTTTTGATCGAAGGGACCACCCCACCAGCATCCGCCACAGCAGATTCGCCGCATTGGTTTTAGACCCAATCATCAATAGATTTCACCTCACTAGAGTCCTGATGGACGGCGGCAGCATCCTGAACCTGCTTTATCAGGATACAGTGTGCAAGATGGGCATAGACCCCTCAAGGATTAAACCCACAAAGATGACCTTCAAAGGCGTCATACCAGGTGTAGAGGCCAATTGTACAGGCTCAGTTACACTGGAAGTGGTCTTCGGATCCCCGGATAACTTCCGAAGTGAGGAGTTAATCTTCGATATAGTTCCGTTCTGCAGCGGCTATCATGCTCTGCTCGGACGGACCGCGTTTGCAAAGTTCAACGCGGTGCCGCACTACGCATACCTCAAGCTCAAAATGTCAGGCCCTCGAGGAGTCATCACGGTCAACGGAAACACTGAACGCTCCCTCCGAACGGAGGAACACACAGCGGCTCTCGCGGCAGAAGTACAGAGCAGCCTCTTAATGCAATTCTCGAGTCTGGCCGTTAAGCGACCGGACACGGCTAAACGCGCCCGGAGTAACCTACAACAAGACCACCTGGCACGTTCCGAGCACGCGTAGCAATGCAGCCCCAACCCCAACCCTTGCAAAATTGCAAGACTGGTCCTTCACGTACATCATTACGCTCTGGAGATACCATGGGCATAGGGGGAGGGGCACGACCACGACAGGCCCAGAATGCGGCTTAACCACACTAGGGGCTCCCATGTGTGTCATTCTTTTTTTTCCTTTTTATTTTTTCTTACCCACAGGACTCCGTTCACCTGAGGCCCTATCCGGCAGTAGACCTGTCGAACTCACGATGCAACAGCCAGGAAAGGAGAAGGCTACGACGAGTATCCAGGTGGTCTCCATTACGAGCATTAAATCTGTTTTATACACCATTCCGCAGCCTACCCCTGGAGGGGGACATGTTTAATAGTCCCATCCCTTGCTTACCGCACTATTTGTATCGTTCTACATTCATGGCAGTATTTCTTGAATAAACAATGCATCGCTTTTTGCTTATAATTGCATTCCTTTCTTATACATATGTTCATTTATGACATGTTGCATCCGTACACTTTGGTACGGCTAAATACAGCAGGGGCTTAAGTTCCCCACATTATGGTGTGATAAGTCCGAACACTTTCACAAGTGCGGCACCCCGAACTTATAGCATTATATGCATCGGCTCCGAATCATGTCTTGGGTCAATAGTTGGGTTTTCCCGGCTCCCATGTTTTGGTACCTTATGTTCCGTTGTATCGGCTAAGGTAGCGCTGGGAGAACCACTGTAATTGCGCCCCAGTTGAGCTGGGCGAGCGCCTCAGTGCAGAAAGCTAAAACTGACCGTCATGATAAGGCGAGAGCTGGTCGCTGTTCGAGAGGTTTTTTCGAGTCCCTAAAGACTTATGCCGCTTAGAGCGAGGAACCGGCTTCGTCCGACCCAGGCGTGGATAGCTCCCCGAACTCGGTCTTCCGAACACTAGGGGCTTCGCCGAAATTTAAAATTATAGAATTCTATGGCTAAGTGAGAGTGTTCAAGCATTATAAGTCCGGTTGCCTCGTTCGTCGTGTTGAGCGCCTCCCTAGATGGACCCAAAAATGGGAACAAGAGCGCTCAATCTTATCCCGAACACCCCAGCACTCGTGGCATGGGGGCTGAAGCCGACGACTTGCCATCTCTCAGATTTGATAAACGGCCGCACAGAAGGTAATACTTTAAATTAAACAAGCGTTGCTTAGCGCATATGAACAAAGTTTTCAGTGCACAGGATAACAAAATGCGAGTCCACTCAAACATTACATCTTTGGAGCACTCACCCACAATCATGCGGGCACCCTTCAGGACACTCTTATAATACATCTCGGGCGTGCGATATTCCTTGCCCATCGGTGGCGCATCCGTCACAAGCTTCTCAGCGTCCATCCTGCCCTAGTGCACCTTTGCACGGGCAAGGGCCCGACGGGCACCTTCAATGCAGGCGGAGTGCTTGATGACTTCAACCCATGGACACGCATCCACCAGCCGCCGCACCAGGCCGAAGTAGCTCCCAGGAATGGCCTCCTTGGGCCACAGCCGAACTATGAGGCCCTTCATGGCCTGTTCGGCCACCTTGTGGAGCTCGACCAGCTGCTTCAGCTAGTCGCTAAGGGGCACCGGATGTCCGGCCTCAGCATACTGAGACCAGAAGAACTTCTCCATCGAGCTCCCCTCCTTGGCCCTGTAGAAAGCGGCAGCATCGGACATGGTGCGGGGCAGATCTGCGAACGCTCCTGGAGAGCTCCGAATTCGGGTAAGTAATAGGTAATTCACATTCACATGCTTGCTTTGCATGAAAAATGCCTTACCCGCCGCTATTTTCTTCAACGCCTCGATTTCTTGGAGGGCCTTGTGGGCTTCGGCCTTAGCGGCTTTGGCACTCTCAAGAGCCGATGCAAGCTCGTACTCTCGAGTCTTCGAGTCGCGCTCCAAACTCTCATGTTTTTCCACGAGAGCCTGGAGCTCTTGCTGTACCTCCGCCACCCGCGCCTCTTGCTTCTCCCGCCTAGCATGCTCCGCGGACGCATTACGTTCGGCCGCGGACACCGCCTCCTTCAGGGTCACCACCTCGGTCGTGGCCCCTGGAGTACCCATGTTATCCTTGTCATTTCTCTTGCAACCAAATCCTTTTCTGTAAGGTACAACTTTAATAAGGTGTTACTCACCTTCCTTGTCCTCGAGCTGCTTCTTAGCACGGCCGAGCTCGCTCTCGGACCGCTTGAGGCTTTGCTTCAAAGCATTGACCTCCGCAGTCAGTGCGGCAGAGGTCAGCAGTGCAGGCTGCAATCCCATATTGACATATTTTTAAGACTCCTGTGTATATCTTTTTAGATCCTTAGTCCGGCTTTTCTTTCCGAACACCGAACCGAGCATCAGGGGCTACTGTCTATGCGGTACTACTTTACACATATTAAAATTCTTACCTCAAAGCCTGTTAGAAGGCTACTGCAGGCCTCGGTCAGCCTGCTTTTGGCGAGCTAAACCTTCTGAATCACCGCACTCATGATAGTGTGTTGTTCCTTGTCGGTGTCAAAACCGGCGGATCTCGGGTAGGGGGTCCCGAACTGTGCGTCTAGGCGGATGGTAACAGGAGACTAGGGACACGATGTTTTACCCAGGTTCGGGCCCTCTTGATGGAGGTAAAACCCTACGTCCTGCTTGATTAATATTGATGATATTGGTAGTACAAGAGTGGATCTACCACGAGATCAAGGAGGCTAAACCCTAGAAGCTAGCCTATGGTATGATTGTTGTGATGTATGTTGTGTCCTACGGACTAAAGCCCTCCGGTTTATATAGACACCGGAGGAGGCTAGGGTTACATAGAGTCAGTTACAATGGTAGCAGATCTACATATCCGTATTGCCAAGCTTGCCTTCCACGCCAAGGAAAGTCCCATCTGTACACGGGACAGAGTCTTCAATCTTGCATCTTCGTAGTCTTGGAGTCCGGCGGACGATGATAGTCCGGCAGTCCGGACACCCCCTAGGCCAGGACTCCCTCATTCCTCTTCGATGGAAGCGCCGTTGAGCGCCTCCAGCAAGTTATCAGGCACCTCCGGTTGGACGGAGGCCGCTGGCGTCACAGTCTTGCCCTTCTTACGAAGGGGCCGCCCGCCGGACTCCGGAACCACTGCAGGTTCCGGTGCGGAGTCCGGTATGAAGTCCAGGAGGTTGCCCTGTGGCACCTCTGGTGCCTCCTCCTCCTAGTGGGTCCCTTCTCGGGATCCCACCTCGGCGTCGTCAGCATCGCGGGGGGTGGAGGCGGTCAGAGGAGAATCCATATCCGACGTGCCCAAAGACCCGCTCAACGAAGCGGGAAGATCGTCCTTGGGCGGACTACAGGGTTGTATGCGGCATTAGAAAGACACCATGCGACAAAAAGAAAAATTATAAATCATTTAGGAGTCCGGATACTTATGATCTTGCCAGGGGCTTGGCCCTCGAGGGCCACTCCTCGTCGCCATCGCCGGTGATGGCGGAGCAGTCCAAGGGAAGGGTCTTTCCCTTCTTGGACCCTTCGGCCTCCCTCGCTGGGGAGGCCTTCCTCTTCTTCTCTCCCCCCGCTGGGGGAGAGGCCTCTTTCTTCTCCTCCTCGTCCTCGTGGGAGGAGTCCGCCTCGGAGTCATCGGACGATGAGTCCGATACCACCTGACGCCGGGAACTCCTTCGGGTTCCCGTGGCCTTCTTCTTGGCATTCTTCTCTGGCACTACGTAAAGTGCCGGGACCAGCAGCCCTGTCAAACGAGCATCTGCTGGGTCTTCTCGAAGAGGAGCCGGACAGTTAACCTATCCGGATGTCTTCTGCCAGGCCTGTTAAAGGCATTGGGAGTTTAGATCCCGCATAGAGTCAAACTATGAAAGGCAAGTGTCCCATAAAGGATAACCTGGCTTACCTCGCCAGCCGGACGCTGCGAGCTGAATCCGTGATCTTCGGTAGCGGATGCGGGGGCCTCGCTGCCCTTAAACAGCACCTTCCAAGCATCTTCGTACGTAGTGTCGAAGAGCCCGCTCAAGGTCGGAATGAACTCCCACAGATTGAAGTCCCGTTGCTGGCATGGGAGAATCCGGTGGATGAGCATGACCTGGATTACGTTGACAAGCTTGAGCTTCTTGTTCACCAGGGTTTGGAGACAGGATTGAAGTCCGGTCAGCTCTTCCGAATCCCCCCACTGTAGGCCATTCTCTTTCTAGCAAGTGAGCCGCATGGGGATGCCATATCTGAATTCGGGGGCCGCTGCCCATTTAGGGTCACGTGGCTCGGTGATGTAGAACCACCCCGATTGCCACCCTTTGATGGTTTCCACGAAGGCGCCCTCGAGCCAAGTAACGTTGGGCATTTTCCCACCATGGCGCCTCCGCACTCCGATTGGCTTCCCTTCACAACCTTCGGCTTGACATTGAAGGTCTTTAGCCACAAGCCGAAGTGCAGCTGGATGCAGAGGAAAGCCTCGCACACGACGATAAACGCCGAGATATTAAGGATGAAATTCAGGGCCAGATCATGGAAATCCAGGCCGTAGTAGAACATGAGCCCCCGGACAAAGGGGTGGAGTGGGAAGCCCAGTCCGCGGAGGAAATGGGGAAGGAATACCACCCTCTCATGGGGCCCGGGGGTGGGGATGAGCTGCCCCTCGTCGGGGAGCCGGTGCGCGATGTTGCTGGACAGATATCCGGTGCTGCGCAGCTTCTTGATGTGCCCCTCCGTAACGGAGGAGGCCATCCACTTGCCTCGCGCTCCGGACATGGCTGGAGAAGGTCGAGGTGAGATGTGCGGACTTGTGCGCTGGATCTCGAGTGCGCGGAAATGGATAAGCAAAGGAGGAAGAATGTCAGGACCCCGACTCAATGCCACATCGATCTAGCATGTAACACCTCATATCACTTTGCGGCCTCACGCACGGTATTCCCACTGGTGTCGCCTTACCTTTGCCCGGGACCGTTTGCGCCTTTTGGCACACGTATATGATAGTGTCGCTAGCATCCATATGATAAGGAGCCCGGGCTGACATGGCTAGTCGTAAACCCAAAGTGGCACAAACTTACAGGGACAAGCACCCATGACCCAGCATCGAACGTGTTGGTCATCAGCGAGTGAATCGAGCGTGTAGCACTGGGCTAGGAGGACTCCGGTGAACCAGGCTGTAGCGGGCTAACAGGACTCCGGTATTCATTGCGTGACATTTCCCCAAAGGGACAGACACAGGAACGAAGAAGGACACATGCCGGCCAGCCTAAGTGTTCCAGAGCAGTAGCAAGCTACCAAGGCTCAGTGGAAGCACTAGGAGACATTTCCCAGTAAGAGAGGCTACTAAGGATAAATAACTAGATAGTCAGATCCCACACATAGAAAGCATTTCAATAACATACACACAATATGCTCGTTATGTGCAAATACAACATGGCATCACAACATGACTCTACAACTCAAGTATTTTATTCAATAGGCTCCGAGGAGCGAGATATTACAAACATGGGTCTCATGACCCAACATTCAGAGCACACAAGTCAAGCACAAGCGGAAGCTTAGCATGTCTGAGTATAGACATCTAGAAATGAAAAAGGCTTAGAAGCCTGAATATCCACCAGATCCTGCCGAGGGCACAAGATCGTAGCTGAGGTAACAAGCTAAAGGTCGAAGTCCACGTGGAACTACTAGTGAGGCGAAAGTCTCTGCAAAAACGTAAAATAGGCAAACGTGAGTACAAATGTACCCAGCAAGACTTACATAAGAACTAACTACATATGCATCATTATCAACAAAGGGGATGGTAGGGTTTAACTGCAGCAAGCCAGCTTTGACTCAGTGGCTATCCTAAACTACGACTGCAAATAACTCTTTTGAGGTGGCGCACACGAGTCCACATATTCACCATATCAATACACCACCATGGATCCGCTCCCGTCTTCCTACGAGAACGCCATCCATAGCACTCACGCTTATCTTGCATATTTTAGAGTATCCACTTTCACTTGTCTATGAACTGTACAGGCAACCCAGAAGTCCTTTTCCGCGAACACGGCTATTCAAATAGATGATGTTAACCCTGCAGGGGTGTACTTCTTCATACACGCTCTCACCACTTACCGCCGTTTACACGACATGTACTTGGCAACCTTCAAGCGGAAGCCCAACGTGGGTGTCGGCCATGACCTACCTAAACACCTAAGTCTCTAGTCCAGGTTTATCGCCTATTCGGGTTCCATCCGCAGGGAGTCCGGCCGAGGTCTCCACATACAGCCCCGAACGATGTGAACAGGGTTCCGAGACACGTAACGGGTGCCCGGTGTACCCGGCCATGTAGCTACCGCATCACAGCCCACCCCACGGTCAACGCTGTCCACGGCCTCCAGTAGGCTACAAACACCAGAAACTACTTGCAACTCCTGGACAGAGGACTAGGGTGAATAAGTCGCCGAGAGGGTCCATTGGTTTCGGGCCCAATGCATGGTAGTAACTGTATCATGGATCACAAACACAGAACTTAGTTCCTGAGGACGGCTGCAATGAGACAACCCACCATGTACTCCTACATGGCCTCTCACCGCTACCTTTACCAAATCATGTTCACACACTTAGCTCACACACAGTAGGACATGTTCATGCACCTCTGATTCATCCCCGATGAATCAGACCTGACTCAACACTAAGCAGTAGCAGGCATGACAAACAAGCATGAATGAGTAGGCACAACAGGGCTCAAACAACTCCTACTCATGCTAGTGGGTTTCATCTATTTACTGTGGAATGATAGGTCATGCAAAGGATAAAGGGGTTCAGCTACCGCAGCAAGTAACAGATGAATCGTTGTTGTCCTAATGCAGTAAAAGAGAGCAGGAGCGAGAGAGTGGGATTGTATCAGAATGAACAAGGGGGTTTTGCTTGCCTGGCACTTCTGAAGATAACATTGAGTCTTCATCAGTGTCAACGATCACAACGTCGGTACAACGTCTACCGAGGGGGAATAACACCGGCAAACAGAGAAGAAACACGATCAATGCAATGCACAATATGACGCATGCTATGACATGGCAATGTGAATGTGTTTTGGGTTAATGCAAGCTAGAACAGATTGAAATGAGTCCATTTGAACCAAAGATTCTAATGCAAACCCATTATATGAAGTCATAAAGGTGCATTAACTTGTTTTACCTAAACAGCAGGGTTAAGTTGCTCTAACATGCATGAAACCAGTGCAGATGGATAGATTGGATTTTTCTGATCATTTTTCATATATAAATTATCTCATTTGGAGTTACGGTTTAATTTATATGAATTTTAGAAGTTTTGGTTATTTTCTGGAATTTCCTATATAAGAATAAATCCAGTAATTGAATTAATGCGTCAGCATTGCGTCAGGGTGATGTCAACGGTCAACTGGGTCGGCCAGGTCAAACCTGACCTATGGGACCCATGTGTCAATGGTTAGTTAACTAACTAAACAGAGTTAGTTAGTGTTAGGTTAAGCACTAATCTAGGTTAATTAGCGCTAAACTAACCTAACTAATAATTAACAAGGGTGGCCCACACGTCAGTGACCCAGGGGGTCAAACTAGGCCCACCCGGTCAATGGTCAGCGGGGTCAATCCCACCGGCGACTCGACGCCGGCAAGGCCCGAGACGGTGGCGCGGCTCAGAAAACGCCCACAGGGCACGGACGAGGCCGTTATTGGGCTCGTTGGAGAGCTCTTGCAGGCGCGCGTCGAGTGGTGGTGGCGGCCGGGACTGTGGTGGCCGGAGCCGACGACGGCGAGCTCCAAGGCGGTGGCCGGAGTTAGGGTTAGCACGGGGGCGGAGTTAGGGAGCATGACAGAGGGTGCGGAGGGGCGCTATGGCCTCCTGGGGTGCACCGAGCATGGTGACATGATCAGGCGCGGGCTGCGGTGGCCCTGGCCACGACGGCGAGGAACCACGACGGCGGTGAGCTTTCGGCTTCGGTGGACCGCGGGGCTAGAGGAGGAGAACGACGGCGGGGAGAGAGGGGTTAGGTAGAGGAGCTCATGGCGGGGTCGTCGGTGATCTCGAAGGGCCCGGGGACGGCCTGGTGATGACGAATCGGTCGACGGCGGCCATCGGTGCGGAGGACGAATATGGCGTCGATGACGGTGCTCCAGGGCGTCCGGCGTCTTGTGGCTCGTTGGGGAGGAAGAGGGGGCCGAGGCGGAGCCTCTGAGCGCATCGGCGAGGCGAGGCAGTGGCTGAGGCCACAACGGTGCTCGTCGGCGGCGACGGCTGCTCTCGGCGGCCACACGAAATAGAAACAGAGGAGAGGGGAGGAGCGAGGGAGAGTGTTAGGCGTCGAGGGGGCCGCGTGGCATCTGCGAGAGACGTCCAGGGGGAGGGGGAGGCAGCCAGGCAGGGAGGAGGCGGCCGGCGTGTGGCCGCGCGCGCCGGGCTCGCGTCCCTGCCTACTGGCGCAAGGAGGAAGGCGACAGGGAGCCAGGCGGTGGTGGGCTGGGCCGGAACAGGAGCTGGGCCGGCTGGGCTGCCAGGTGAGCGCCAGGTAAGTCCTCTGCTCTCTGCTTTTATTTATTGTTTTCTATTTTCTGTAATCTTTAGGGCTTTATTTAAAATACTTAAACAGATCCAAAAATCATGAAACTAATCATGGCTACTATTTAAAATATATCCAACAGTAAACATTTTAGTTTATGATTATTTGAGCATTTAAAATATTTTATAGTATTTAAATGCCCAAATGCAAATAGAGTATGATTTAATTCAGATCCCAATATGTCGTGCAAAAATATAAACCATTTTTGGTAGATGCTTTCACCTTAAACCAGAAATGTTGCACATTTTTAGAGGGCATTTTGAGTTCAATGAAAAAGATTTTATTTTGACCCTAGTTGAATTCATTTGGTGCTAGGGTTTAAGCATCCCCATTTCAAGTTTCCAATATTAGACATGATGCATGGATGATTATGCAACTACTTGCAAACAAACTCTAGGGCTGTGAGAACTCACCCCCACTAAACAAGAATCTCGCCCCAAGATTCAAGGCGTGAGGTAAGAAGACAAAGGGGACACAAACTAATAACATGAGCTCCAAGATCCAACTGTCTTCTCGAGGTGTTGATCTGTTGACTCAAAACAATCTTGATGTCTTTGCTTGCGAGGTCTTCATCCAACACGATGACGACAGAAGGAGACTCTACAGAAGACGATCTCCTTGAAGATCGAGTATGCAAGATCAACTCATGGAGTGAGAGGTAAGAACATCTCTCGAGCTGAGATACGAAGCATTCATCCAAAGGGATGGAGTGGAATGGATGGCGAAGGTTCACTAGGTAGACAACAATTCCACACTTAAGAGGGTGGTGAACGGCTGTCAACGTAGCGAGCAGTTTAGTTGCCATGATACCATAACCATGCACTTTAGGGAAGGTGACTCGTAGAAATATCCCCTTAAGTGGCAAAAAGAATTACCTTTGATTCAAAGATCATTGAAACTCTTTATACCAGCCTAAGGCAATTCCCGAGCGATCGTTTAGAGGGGTTCGGTAGAATGGCATACCCGGATTAGAATGGATGATGTGGATTACCTTGTTGAAAACAACACAAGGGATGATTTTAGTAACTGGGGAAAAGCTCAACAGTAGGAGTGAGTCCACTGTTTGAAAAGTTTTAGCATAACCGAAGAAACTAGGAGCAATCCCAGTTAGTGCCGATCAATACACTTAGTGCTTGTGCGTGATCTCAAGAACTTGAGCATTTCCATATTCATCAAGGTTTTACCAACATCCGTGTCAAGGATCCTGGCAACACAACATACTACCATGAGGAATAGTGATGGATGATGCGGATGCGAAGGAAGATAACACTTTCTCAAATTTCACCTTAGCGAGACCAAGGGGACAAAATCTGGATGATCGACCGAGAGACATTTAGCACTCCGCTTCTAATGATCTCCTTCATGTACTAGCGTATCCCATTCATAGATATGGTTTGGTATCTAGAACATCAAGTAAAGGTCGGACTTCGGAAGCCCAAGAATCCATAAGGAATAACTACGAAGGTAAATCCTACAAATTCTTATGGGGGTGTGGCCAACTTCTTCAATCAAGATACTACAATAACAGGTCTTCCGGTTGGGTGTGTTGGCCACGACATCCACTTTACCGGTTACAGAGAGACCAATATTATAATTCTTGGGAAATGTTCCAACCATCATATCTGCCTGAGATTCAGATCTGGTTGGTGTCAGAATAATCCAGACTCATCGAATCTAGAAAGAAAATGAAAGTTTACAACACAAACCAACGAGAAGACGTTGCGTGATTCTCGGGAAATGAACTACGATAGCAAGCTCCAAAACATGAGCTGGTTCTGCTACAAACATGTGAACACGTTGTCCCAGACAAACATGATCCCTTGGTAGTCTTACAATAATACACTACCGAGTTCCGGTGGGGAACCATCATCGAGGATATCAAAGTCCTTGCATAGGGTATACTCTTAGGAAGGAGCTTCTTCTCCTTTAACAAATCAATCAGTGGCCTGGTGTGCGACAGAATACATATGGAGTGGAGGTAATTAATCTACCAAACCAAAGTATACTTTGCACATGTGTGACTTACTTGGGATGATTCCAAGTAAGCAACATTGACTTTATCGAATTCACGGCGACAACTTACACCAAGTACCGTGAATTAGAGGAAGTCACTTCTTTCATCCGAACATATACCTCATGAACGGAACACGAAGATAATGCTTACACAAGTTTCCAACACTAGCCTGAAGTTCAGCATAAATCATGGGGGAGATAAAATGCTGCTGATGGGGTTCAACAACAACTCATCGGAATTTCCATATCACTGGACTTCCACCATCATGTGAACACGGTGATAGCATTGGTCAGACCCAAAGATGTAACGGTGTATGCTCGAGGGATCAACCACGAGTAAGACAACATTACGAACATTGTTGGTTCTTATTTGACTTGATGATAGCCCATACTCAAGTCAAAGTTTTGGCAAGACAACAGATCCAACAACTGATCACGAGGACCAATTGGTGAAGGTATCATCTTTCTTCAACACACACACAAAAGATATCCCTTAAAATGAACTAAGTCGGACAAGCTTTTATCTTCCAACTCTCCAAGTTGTTGTTTAGCTTAACCAACTTGCTTAGGGTATCCGACACAGATTCTTGGAGAAAGGGTGGTTTCGAAAACCAACTTGATCACGAACTCAACATAGCGGCCAGGTGACAACCTGGTGATACTTCCGAGAAGAAATTCGGAAAATCACGAACCACCGGTATGTTACTAAGCCCGAGAACAATCTTGCTTTTCCGGCAAGACGATATGATCAAATAAGCAAGGATTGGCACTATCCGACTCATTGATCAGAGAGTGCACCGGAACTAAGGACTAGGTGTCACAATCAACTTTAGGGTGATGATTCAATAATCAACACGCTAAGAATGAGAATATTTTCCATTAACTACCAAGCAACGGAGTTACTAGGAGTATTGATTTCACACATCATGGTTCACTTGCCGGTATTCCGGTTGCGACAACACGGGACCGAGGAATGAAAAATGATGGCAAGAAGTATCACTTCGTCAAGAATTCATGAGAGATGGTGCAATTCTCATGATAATCCTCACATATAGGGGGTAATACTCTAGGGTAGAACAGAATCAAAATTGGATTGGCATTTGATCTACGGAATACAACTGCTTTGACCCAATCCTAGAAATGGATAAGGTACTGGAGTTTGTTTCTCCAAGTCATTCTGGATAGAATGGCTTGACGGACCACAAGAGTAATAGGCATCGATAAACGAATGCACGCATACTCTTGACTATCAATTGATAGACGAAGGTCAGAAAAGAACTAAAAAGGGACAACTCAAAAGAACATATGATTTTCGGAGTTGTGGATGCATAGATTAGTATGTCGAGAAAATCTCAACATATCTTTCGGATAACCCATGAGAGAGGTAGGATTGGCAGAGTTACAGCATGGAATCGAGAACTAATCAAGAGCACTCTGGTTGTGATCTTTCGGTTCAGCGAGGAATTTCTGCCAAGAATGGTTCATAGTATTTGGAAGAAGGAAATACCACGGACCTCGAGAACTAATGCAAAGGTTACTAATAACCTAAAGGAACGAGCAAACACTATCAACATGAAGTAAGTAGGGTGAGTCTTGGGTTCAAAACCCAGGAATTGAATACCTCCTACTAAATGGCATCACAGGAAGCTTTTGAGAATAATGGCCAGCATCATCACACCGGAACACAAAACATGGCTAGATTACTAGATGGTTTCGTGAGACGCCTAGGGTCATAATAATAGCTTCAACATATATGTCGAGGCAACAAAGTACCTCAACTCACCGATTAGTGTGGTTAATCTGACCCAACATCAAAATGGGAGGAAGGGATTTGCAAATGCATCAGACTATTTAGAAACCTGGGATGACTCGGACAGCATAACGGCTGTAAATGCTCAAAATGATTTGAGACATCCTGAAAAATAGTTGCATAACCACTTAATATCACAATATCAAGGTTCTGAGACCAGCTATGAACATACTGAAGTAGTAAAAGCTGAACTGAGATTTGAAACTAACAATTCTATAAGTCTATGGATTAGTAACACGTCATCCTGATAGATAGATGAGAAGGCCTAGTTCATAATCCCCGTAGAAGAGAAGAGGATGACTCAGATCAGAAGGCCATGAGGTATAAGGAGTAAAAAGAGCCTTACGTTCCCTCCCACAATCAATTCCCTTACATAACTAAAGCATTTCTAGACACAACTTTGACCAGTTTGGCTTGGTAATCCTACAGGCAGTCAAGCTCTGATACCAAAGCTGTCAGGACCCCGACTCAATGCCACATCGATCTAGCATGTAACACCTCATATCACTTTGCGGCCTCATGCACGATATTCCCACGGGTGTCTCCTTACCTTTGCCAGTGACCGTTTGCGACTTTTGGCACACGTATATGATAGTGTCGCTAGCATCCATATGATAAGGAGCCCGGGCTGACATGGCTAGTCGTAAACCCAAAGTGGCACAAACTTACAGGGACAGGCATCCATGACCCAGCATCGAACGTGTCAGTCATCAGTGGGTGAATCCAGGCTGTAGCACTGGGCTAGCAGGACTCCGGTGAACCGGGCTGTAGCGGGCTAACAGGACTCTGGTATTCATCGCGTTACATTTCCCCGAAGGGACAGACACGGGAACGAAGAAGGACACATGCCGGCCAGCCTAAGTGTTCAGGAGTAGTAGCAAGCTACTAAGGCTCAGTGGAAGCACTAGGAGACATTTCCTGGTAAGAGAGGCTACTAAGGATAAACAACTATATAGTCAGATCCCACACAAACCAAGCATTTCAATAACATACACACAATATGCTCGATATGTGCAAATACAACATGGCATCACAACATGACTCTACAACTCAAGTATTTTATTCAATAGGCTCCGAGGAGCGAGATATTACAAACATGGGTGTCATGCCCATCATTCAGAGCACACAAGTCAAGCACAAGCGGAAACTTAGCATGTCTGAGTACAGACATCTAGAAATGAAAAAGGCTTAGAAGCCTGACTATCCACCAGATCCTGCCGAGGGCACAAGATCGTAGCTGAGGTAACAAGCTAAACGTCGAAGTCCACGCGGAGCTACTAGTGAGACGGAAGTCTCTGCAAAAACGTAAAATAGGGAAACGTGAGTACAAATGTACCCAGCAAGACTTACATCAGAACTAACTACATATGCATCATTATCAACAAAGGGGATGGTAGGGTTTAACTGCAGCAAGCCAGCTTTGACTCAGTGGCTATCCTAAACTACGACTGCAAGTAACTCTTTTGAGGAGGCGCACACGAGTCCACAGATTCACCATATCAATACACCACTATGGATCCGCTCCCGTCTTCCTACGAGAACGCCATCCATAGCACTCACGCTTATCTTGCGTATTTTAGAGTATCCACTTTCACTTGTCTATGAACTGTACAGGCAACCCAGAAGTCCTTTTCCGAGGACACGGCTATTCGAATAGATGATGTTAACCCTGCAGGGGTGTACTTCTTCATACACGCTCTCACCACTTACCGTCGTTTACACGACATGTACTCGGCAACCTTCAAGCGGAAGCCCAACGTGGGTGTCAGCCATGACCTACCTAAACACCTAAGTCTCTAGTCCAGGTTTATCGCCTATTCGCGTTCCATCCGCAGGGAGTCCGGCCGAGATTTCCACATACGGCCCCGAACGATGTGAGCAGGGTTCCGAGACACCTAATGGGTGCTCGGTGTACCCGGCCACGTAGCTACCGCATCACAGCCCACCCCACGGTCAGCGCTGTCCACGGCCTCAAGTAGGCTACAAACGCCAGAAACTACTTGCAACTCCTGGATAGAGGACTAGGGTGAATAAGAAGCCGAGAGGGTCCATTGGTTTCTGGCCCAATGCATGGTAGTAACTATATCATGGATCACAAACACAGAACTCAGTTCCTGAGGACGGCTGCAATGAGACAACCCACCATGTACTCCTACATGGCCTCTCACCTCAACCTTTACCAAATTGTGTTCACACACTTAGCTCACACACCGTAGGACATGTTCACGCACCTCTAATTCATCCCCGATGAATCAGACCTGACTCAACTCTAAGCAGTAGCAGGCATGACAAACAAGCATGAATGAGTAGGCACAACAGGGCTCAAACAACTCCTACTCATGCTTGTGGGTTTCATCTATTTACTGTGGAATGACAGGTCATGCAAAGGATAAAGGTATTCAGCTACCGCAGCAAGTAACAGATGAATCGTTGTTGTCCTAATGCAGTAAAAGAGAGCAGGAGCGAGAGAGTGGGATTGTATCGGAATGAACAAGGGGGTTTTGCTTGCCTGGCACTTCTGAAGATAGCATTGAGTCTTCATCAGTGTCAATGATCACAACGTCAGTACAACGTCTACCGAGGGGGAACAACACCGGCAAACAGAGAAGAAACACGATCAATGCAATGCACAATATGATGCATGCTATGACATGGCAATGTGAATGTGTTTTGGGCTAATGCAAGCTAGAACAGATTGAAATGAGTCCATTTGAACCAAAGATTCAAATGCAAACGCATTATATGAAGTCATAAAGGTGCATTAACTTGTTTCATCTAAACAGAAGGGTTAAGTTGCTCTAACATGCATGAAACCAGTGCAGATGGATAGATTGGATTTTTCTGATCATTTTTCATATATAAATTATCTCATTTGGAGTTACGGTTGAATTTATATGAATTTTAGAAGTTTTGGTTATATTCTGGAATTTCCTATATAAGAATAAATCCAGTAATTGAATTAATGCGTCAGCATTGCGTCAGGGTGATGTCAACGGTCAACTGGGTCGGCCAGGTTAAACCTGACTTGTGGGACCCACGTGTCAGTGGTTAGTTAACTAACTAAACAGAGTTAGTTAGTGTTAGGTTAAGCACTAATCTAGGTTAATTAGCGCTAAACTAACCTAACTAATAATTAACAAGGGTGGCCCACACGTCAGTGACCCAGGGGGTCAAACTGGGCCCACCCTGTCAATGGTCAGCGGGGTCAATCCCACCGGCGACTCGATGCCGGCGAGGCCCGAGACAGTGGCGCGGCTCGGAAAATGCCCACAGGGCACGGACGAGGCTGTTATTGGGCTCGTTGGAGAGCTCTTGCAGGCGCGCGTCGAGTGGTGATGGCGGCCGGGACTATGGTGGCCGGAGCCGACGACAGCGAGCTCCAAGGCGGCGGCCGGAGTTCGGGTTAGCACGGGGGCGGCGTTAGGGAGCACGACAGGAGGTGCGGAGGGGCGCTATGGCCTCCTGGGGGTGCACCGAGCACGGTGACGTGCTCAGGTGCGGGCTGCGGTGGCCCTGGCCACGACAACGAGGAACCACGGCGGCGGTGAGCTTTCAGCTCCGGTGGACCGCGGGGCTAGAGGAGGAGAATGACGGTGGGGAGAGAGGGGTTAGGTAGAGGAGCTCACGGCGGGGTCGTCGGTGATCTCAGAGGGCCCGGGTACGGCCTGGTGATGACGAATCGGTCGACGGCAGCCATCGGTGCGGAGGACGAAGATGGCATCGATGACGGCGCTCCAGGGAGTCCGGCGTCTTGTGGCTCGGTGGGGAGGAAGAGGGGGTCGAAGCGGAGCCTCTGAGCGCATCGGCGAGGCGAGGCAGTGGCTGTGGCCACGGCGGTGCTCGTCGGTGGCGACGGCTGCGCTCGGCGGCCGTGCGAAAAAGAAACAGAGGAGAGGGGAGGAGCGAGGGAGAGTGCGAGGCATCGAGGGGGCCACGTGGCGTCTGCGAGAGACGTCCAGGGGGAGGGTGAGGCAGCCAGGCAGGGAGGAGGCGGCCGGCGTGTGGCCGCGCGCGCCAGGCACGCGTCCCTGCCTACTGGCGCAAGGAGGAAGGCGACAGGGAGCCAGGAGGTGGTGGGCTGGGCCGGAACAGGAGCTGGGCCGGCTGGGCTGCCAGGTGAGCGCCAGGTAAGTCCTCTGCTCTCTGCTTTTATTTATTGTTTTCTATTTTCTGTAATCTTTATGGCTTTATTTAAAATAATTAAACAGATCCAAAAATCATGAAACTAATCATGACTACTGTTTAAAATATATCCAACAGTAAACATTTTAGTTTATGATTATGTGAGCATTTAAAATATTTTATAGTATTTAAATGCCCAAATGCAAATAGAGTATGATTTCATTCAGAGCCCAATATGTCCTGCAAAAATATAAACCATTTTTGGTAGATGCTTTCACCTCAAACCAGAAATGTTGAACATTTTTAGAGGGCATTTTGAGTTCAATGAAAAAGATTTTATTTTGACCCTAGTTGAATTCATTTGGTGTTAGGGTTTAAGCATCCCCATTTCAAGTTTCCAATAAATTTAGACATGATGCTTGGATGATTATGCAACTACTTGCAAACAAACTCTAGGGCTGTGACAAAGAAGGTGTAGGTGAAAAGGTGGATCCTTATCCCCTTATATATGGGCGGACGAAACTATGCGTCCCCACCGGCCTGGTAAAACTCGCTTATCTCCCAAGCACCGCAGTCAATGGCGCGGTTGGGTTACCCACGTCCGTATTGATGGGAATCCCGGAATAAGGGGAACACGATCTCTGCTTCGACAAGACGTGCCAAGGAAACCGCTTTGCTAAACACGCTGAGGTCGCATAATAAAAACGATTCGAGTAAGAGCTTGGTTATGGTGTGAAGTCACGCCACAAAATACTTCAGCAGATTGAACTTATGTAAATATTATTCTCTCTACAGTGGTATGTGGAATTTATTTTACAGAGCCGGACACTATCCTGGTGTTCATAATCTTCTATGAATTATTCGGAGGAGGAACCCGCCTTGCAATGCCGAAGACAATATGCGCGCCGGACTCATCGTCATTGAAGCCTGGTTCAGGGGCTACTGAGGGAGTCCTGGACTAGGGGGTGTCCGGATAGCCGAACTATCATCATCGGCCGGACTCCAAGACTATGAAGATACAAGATTGAAGACTTCGTCCCATGTCCGGATGGGACTTTCCTTGGCGTGGAAGGCAAGCTTGGCGATACGGATATGTAGATCTCCTACCATTGTAACCGACTTTGTGTAACCCTAGCCCTCTCCGGTGTCTATATAAACCGGAGGGTTTTAGTCCATAGGACAGAATAACAATCAGACCATAGGCTAGCTTCTAGGGTTTAGCCTCCTTGATCTCGTGGTAGATCCACTCTTGTACTACCCATATCATCAATATCAATCAAGCAGGAGTAGGGTTTTACCTCCATCGAGAGGGCCCGAACCTGGGTAAAAACATCGTGTCCCTTGTCTCCTGTTACCATCCGCCTAGACACATAGTTCGGGACCCCCTACCCGAGATCCGCCGGTTTTGACACCGACAGCGGGTCCCTGCTGTCATCCTCTCCACGTACAATCATCTCCTGATTGTGTACGCGTCAACTTGCTAGGCCCACAAGTCAGCCTCTAAACCCGTGGAGGACAAATACAATCCATTTAAAAAAATAACAGCCCATTCCATATGTTCAAACGGAAAGTTCAACATTCAGAGCAAAGTAACATGTCTGATCCACATATAGAGTACTAAACTTCCACGTTGACAACCATCATAGCCAAGTTAACTATCTACTCCCACTAGGAAAGTACTAACTTACTCTTAGCTAACTAGACGATGTCAGCCGCCATCTGTGGTACACGCTAAACACCGGCACCGGCGTCCTGCGCCTCGCCTTGGACTTGCCAGAGGTGCGATAGGGCATGTTGCTCGCGCGTGTTGGCCCTTTCCATGCCGGCGTGGTCCACCGAAGCTTTGGCTTCCAAGCGGGAAACCCACTTGACGAGCTGGTAGTAAAAATCGGCGTCGCGAACGCGTGCATGCCCGACAGCCTCCAGGGCTATTTGCTGGGCACCGGCCTCCACGTAGTCAGCCCAGTTGCGGGCGCTCTGCTCACGATTCAGAGAAAATCGGCGATACGCTGCTCCTCCGCCAGGCGGTCGCGCTCCAACAACTACTGCTCCTCCGCCATCCGATCGCGCTCCAACAACTCCTCGATCTGCGCATTGCCATCTAAAGACAGATAGAATGCCTCCTCCCTCCGTCTGCCTTCCGGTGAAAAACCGAACACTAGTTCCGGCGGTGACCGCCTCCGGCGTCACCTACCGCGGACGGGCGGGGGCATGGCAGACGTGGCGAGCGACATCGGGGCGGTGGGGGCTTATGAGGATATGGCGAGTTGGGTCACGGTGGCACCGGAGAAGGCCGGGAAACAGTACTTATAGGGGGAAGGTAGCGCGACGGTCATCGGAATTCAATGCATAATGGCTTAGCGCGCCAGCTTGCCGTGGAAAACTAGGGAAACTGAAATTATAACTATGTCGTCCCGTCCCGTTTGGGTCGCACGCTGGCATGGCGGTCAAACAAGTGCACTCGAATGATCTCCCTCCTTGTCAATAATGATTTCACGGATTCAAAAAGCCCGCAGCGTATCTTTTTTCACATCAGTTAGCTGCCTTAATTATGGCCCGCTGCATGCAAGCACTCAGAATCGCTCGCAGGCAGTACGCGAAGTAGCATGCAACAAGTCGCAGCCGACGGCACGCATGCAGCCACTTAAATCGCTGGAATTAACTAGGCTTAAACTTCTGCATGCCGTTAATTATTGCCATGCCTTGGTCTTGCTGCTTTGCTCATGGGACTAATAAACCTGGACGAAGGGAGCACCTTGGTTGGTGAGCGGTTTGAAATAAGCCCTGTAAACCGGAAAGGAGGTACTAGTACATGTGTGATCCACTATTTATTCGTGTAGGATCGTGTAGGTCATTTCTTGAATTGAGCCCTGCAAACCGGAAAGGAGGTAGTACGTGCGTGATCCGCTATTTATCCGTGTAGGATCGATAGTGTAGCTTATCAGTTTCTTTAGAGGTAGGCATTTTTATCCGTGTAGGATCGATAGTGTAGCTTGTCAATTTCTTCAGAGGTATGCATTTTTATTCAAAAAACAGTCACTTCGCATCCTGCGTCGCAAATAAAACTGCCAGGAGCGCATTTGTAGTCTAGCTAGTGATGTTCAGTAACTTGTAAACACTGAGCGAACAGAAATAAGTAACTATTAATGCATCTCAATGATTCATAGATCATATACAAATATGTAGCTCCAAAAGCAAAGATCAGCCACTTCGGATCTTGCGTCGCAAGACTCGCAACTAAAACTAACTAGTACGATTCCCATACATAAGATCAACATGTTAATGCATCTCAATGATTCACAGATCATATACAAATATGTAGCTCCAAAAGCAAAGATCTAGAAAAAACATCTGTTCTTCCTACTAACAAGGATGCTTCTCTTGGCCAACATTCAGTACAGACTGAAAGACAAATTTGTTTGTGAAGTCTACAATTCCTCTTGCAAACGTAAGTGGTTTCACCAATAGCTGGAACCATGAAAATGAACCACACATGATGGAGGAACATCCACTGCAATATGATTTGGTCTTCTCTCGATCACACCGCGAGACTATTTTCGGAATACAAATTTAACTTAGGGAAAATGATGCCCATTGTATAATCAGACCAAAGCAATGAAGCACTTAGTGTTGGCTAGTAAATAGTACAGCACTACTTTTCTGCAGTCCATGAAGTGACTATCCAATCTTTGTGTCTATTTTCAAATGGGACTGCATGTAGTGACTATACTATTCTTTTGTGTAGTTCAACCAAAATTGCGGACACTTTGTTTGTTTGCCAAATAGCAACGGGCAGACATCTCTGTCTGCACAAATATCAAGCATCTAGTAAACATATACCACACCATGTTCATAGTGATGGAAGAGGTGAAATCGATACAACCGAAATTGAGCATCCAATCATTGAATCCTGTCCTGCACCTCTAATGTAGGTCCACCCTGCCAATAAATTCACATGCAAACCACTAGTATTACTATCTAATGACAGTACAAAAAGAGTAGCAAGATAGTAGCAAACCATGTACCTTCGTAATGAACAACTCATAGTGCCACCAATTGGATATAAAGGTTTGGAAAAAAAACATGCTCCTAATGTTGAACCAGTTGGACTTTTTGTGCAGTTCCACTAAAATCGAGCATCCCTGTTTGCATAGATACTGAAAGTGTGATTACTATAAAAGTGGCACTAGTTGAAGCATAGACTCACAAATATAAGCATTCCAATTTCTTAACGGGAAAAGGTAGCAAGACTATTTCTAACCACCTATTTGAAGGAATAATTAAAACAACAACGGCAGATGTTAGGAAGGCATACATAGTTTTTTCTGAAAAATTGAGCCATTCCTGACCTTTCCTCTTATTTTAAGCAAATTTTGTTCAGTTCTACTAAAATAAAATGCCATCACCGCCTTGACAATTCAGTGACACTGTACAAAAGGAAATGACTTAACATTACATCATGATGTCGGGTATGTAGTCGACATGCATTAGAGACAAACATACAGACCTCCTCCGATAACATAATGAACATTAATTTTAACAAAGGTGTGACTAGCTTTACCGGGATAATTGGAGTGAACTCTACACCCTCTGTTCCTTAATATAAGACGTTTTCGCGGTTCAATTTAAAGTACCCAAACGTCTAGTATTTAGAAAAACAGGTAGTAGTTTTCTTGAGCACTTATCTAGGAAAGCTTGCCACACTTTATTTATGTCCATACGTTAATGCAACACCATTCAAATACTACAAATATACACTAATCTAGTGGCTAGTGCAAGAGTAGAGTAGTTAGTTTATTACAGGCTGTGCAACAACATTGGAATGCCTTAGCTGAAAAATCTTTAATACATCCACAATCAACAGCTAACCCTAAAATAATCCAGTGACATTAAATGGCATTGCTTAAATTTATCGGTGGCAGTAGACTCGGAGCGGCATTAGTTAAATGTGGCATCACTTTAGCAGTAGCATTGCTTGACTTGACTGCTGGCATTATACTAACAGCAAAGAAGTGGCAATAAGAGCATGGGAGGCCCATTCGGACAGTGGGCGCACCAGTACGATGTACCTCCACGGACGCAGAGTGGTGAGGGAGGTATGGTTGCCCAGAGCAACAAATATCCAGGCAGCATATGTGGATTACGTCCCATTTTTGTTCTCTTTAGCCACCTTTTTCCTATATGAGGACAACAAACTGATCGACCTGGTCATTCTCTATTGCGTTGTCATGCCTTTCTACCCTTCTTCAACCAAGAGACACGAGACTCGTTCCTTAGCTATTGATTTTCCCCTTTTCAACCTAGATGCGGGTTCAATGCCTACTCTCTTGGACAGTACAATCTCCCTTCCTTTCCTTATTCAACCCAGACATGGACTAGTCTGCATGAAGTAGGGTTTCCTTTAATAGTGCAAATTATGATTTTCGTCTGCGTGGCGAGCAGAGCAGAGGATAGCAAATTGGGAAGATGGTGGAGTGGAAAAAGATCCACATGCAACGACGTGCCAGATGGGGTAATAGAACAAGGGTATGGTTCGAAAAGAGGTAGCATACCTAAGGGTCGGCGGGAAGTGGCTTTGCTCATGGTCGTCGTCCTCCGCACACAGTACGGCAGCGAGCTTGGGGACGGAGGCCATCCAACGTGGGCACTAGGTTTGAGAGGACGGCCTTGTCGTCAGTGCGTGACCTCTCTCGCCGACGACGAGTGCGTCAAAGCTGCGTGTCCTTTTCTTCCCCGATGGATCTGTGACCATTGGTGAGGAGGGAGAGAGTGGCCATCTTTTTTAGATCTGGAGAGAGGATGGTAGTGTGAGAAGCAAGTGGGCAGCCCTTGGCAAGAAAGCGCTGAAGCTCCAGCCTATATATCTTTTTTATACTACTAGTGCTGGAGGTGGAGTAGTGGTAGAGTAGTTTATATTTTCTCTGCGTACAGACCAGTTAGTCGTGCTTCAAAACTGAACGACACGCCATTGAAAAAATAAAGGTCGATAACTAATGCGGCACCTCGGGCCAACGCGGCCAGATCGCATTTTGCACGAGAAATTACACACCATGTTTCGTTGACATGTGATCCCGTTCCAACATATCAGTGAGACGATGGCGAGTAGTAGGAGTATTTTCGAACCAACGTGTAGGCCGGGGCGCCCCTTCGTGAACGGTCGCAAACTGGCAACCGTCCATTGACTCTTCGCCTTTCCCTCTGGATTTGGAACTGCCGTCGCACGCTCTTCCTCTCCCTCCTCCATTTTCCTTCAGCCCTTCACCCTTTCTTCTACCATTGTTCGATCGTCTTCTCCATGGAGGGAACATGATGAAAACGACCCCGTTATTCTTTCCCTGATCTGAAAGATGTCGTGGTGGAGTAACTCATTGATCGATGCGACGTCATCACCTAGGCTAGCATGGCAGGTTCGTTCAAGCCCATTCTTGACTCAACTAATAACATCATTACAAGGAACCCAAGAGTCAAGGAACGGTTTGATCTCCCCTATCTTCTTTGCCGTGACCCTGATGACTGGCGCCGTCACGACGGAGGCCTCGCCCTGTGCAAGTTGATGCCGCTTGATAATGATACGTATGATGTTAAGATGCCATCGCTTGAGGGCAAGGCTTGGGCAGGCGCAAATGGAGATTGGGTTGTTTACATTGGGTCCAACTGCGAGTGTGAACTTGTGAATGTGTACACTCGTGACCGGGTTCCACTTCCAAAAATCTCAGCAGACTGCCCAGAGGTTGAGCACACTGGTATTGTACGCACGTTCAAATAGAATCATGGTGACTGTCTTCTACGGAAGATAGAAATTTCTCGAGTTCTCAACCTCTCTTGGAATTACAACAACTATGAAGTTGTTGCTATCTTCGACAAGCTTGTTGCCATCCTTGCTGGCTTGACTCGATAGAGATATTGCTCAAAAATCAGTTTCTGTACACGTATGAGTACTGTGATGCAATTGAATACGAGGGCCTTATGTTTGCTGCCACCACTCGTGGCACTTTTTTTTGCATGGAATCGTTGTTTCGGTATGTTTGTCTTCCACCGTAATTATAATTGTTTCATCCACATGCATGCGGGTTAGCAAGTTTCCCTTTACTAATTAACCTTCTTCTTGTGTTTCCAAGGTCCTGCGAACATTCCACCACCTATACTTGAAGATTCTTATAACTAAGGGGGAGATGACGATGGTGATGATCACGAGCATGAGGACGAGCAGCGCCCATATACTATTTGGCACCTGGCAACTAATTTCGATGGATCACCTCTTCTTGTGTGTATACGGCCCACTAATGATGTTACTACTAAGGAAGCAGGTGTAGTCTCCCATGGTCGCACTCTCCGGACCTATTCCAACACCCGTTGCATGGTATTCGGGATGGATACTAGTGTGCTAGCGCTACCTCCTTCTCCCTGGTACAGAATTGATAGTCTTGGAGAAAACTCGCTCTTCCTTGGACAAAACTATCCAATAATGGTGAAAGGCGATCCAACTGTTGTTGACACAACGTACTACGATTTATGAGAAGCAACTGTGTCTATACCTCGGACATTTGGGTCGTTCCCTACCCTGGTACTGATATAGTAGGCCGCTTCAGCCTAGATGATCAGTCCTGTTTTGGTCTCCAGATCGACAATGGATGGCCCATCCCAGAGAATCACTTGTGGTTCAAAGCAAGCGTTTCCAACGATGAGGAATGGTTGAGTTGAAGTTCATTTCATTGCTTGTTATTTGTTGTTTGGTGAAAACTTTAGTATTTATAATGCATCCTTGTTGTCGATGTGGGTTGATGACCTGTTGTATGTAATAAAATGATATGCTTGTGATAAACTTACTAAATTTATGAATGGCTTTCGAGTTGCTTCTTTGAGTGAGTGGTGCGATGATACGTCTCCAACATATCTATAATTTTTTATTTTTCCATGCTATTATATTACCCCTTTTGGATGTTTATGGGCTTTATTTTACACATTTATATCATTTTTGGGACTAACCTACTAACCGGAGGCCCATCCCATATTGCTATTTTTTTGTCTATTTCAGTATTTCGAAGAAAAAGAATATCAAACGGAGTCCAAACGGAATGAAACCTTCGGGAGTGTGATTTTTGGAACGAACATGATCCGGAGAGCTTGGAGTGCAAGTCAAGAAGCTTCCAAGGGCCCCACGAGATAGGGCCCCCCCTGTAGGGCGCGCCCCCTGTCTTGTGGGCCCGTCGGGCGGCCACCGACGTACTTCTTCCTCCTATATATACCTACGTACCACGAAAACATCCAGGAGCACCACGAAACACAATTTCCACCACCGTAACCTTCTGTATCCGTGAGATCTCCTCTTGGAGCCTTCGTCGGTACTCTGACAGAGGGGGAATCGACCATGGAGGGCTTCTACATCAACATCCTTGCCCCTCCGATGAGTTGTGAGTACTTTACCACAGACCTACAGGTCCATAGTTATGAGCTAGATGGCTTCTTCTCTCTTTTTGGATCTCAATACAATGTTCTCCCCCTCTCTTGTGGAGATCTATTCGATGTAAAGTCTTTTGGTGGTGTGTTTGTCGAGACCCGATGAATTGTGGGTTTATGATCAAGTTTATCTATGAATAATATTTGAATCTTCTCTGAATTCTTTTATGTATGATTGAGTTATCTTTGCAAGTCTCTTCGAATTATCAGTTTGGTTTGGCCTACTAGATTGGTCTTTCTTGCCATGGGAGAAGTGCTTAGCTTTGGGTTCAATCTTGCGGTGTCCTTACCAGTGACAGAAAGGGTTGCAAGGCACGTATTTTATTGTTGCCATCGAGGATAACAAGATGGGGTTTATATCATATTGCATGAGTTTATCCCTCTACATCATGTCATCTTGCTTAATGCGTTACCCTGTTCTTATGAACTTAATACTCTAGACGCAGACATGAGTCAGTCGATGTGTGGAGTAATAGTAGTAGATGCAGGCAGGAGTCGGTCTACTTGTTATGGACGTGATGCCTATATACATGATCATGCCTAGATAATCTCATAACTATGCACTTTTCTATCAATTGCTCGCCAGTAATTTGTTCACCCACCGTAATACTTATGCTATTTTCAGATAAGCCTCTAGTGAAACCTATGGCCCCAGGGTCTATGGCTTATCATATTTTCTTTCAATCTACCTTTATTTGCATCTTTACTTTTTGCATCTATATTACAAAATACCAAAAATATATTTATCTTATCATACTATCTTTATTAGATCTCACTTTCGCAAGTGGCCATGAAGGGATTGACAACCCCTTTATTGTGTTGGTTGCGAGTTCTCAGTTTGTTTGTGTAGGTGCGTGGGACTTTTGAGGAGCCTCCTACTTGATTGATACCTTGGTTCTCAAAACAGAGGGAAATACTTACGCTACACTTTGCTGCATTACCCTCTCCTCTTCGAGGAAAACCAACGCAAGCCCAAGACATAGCAAGAAGGATTTTTGGCGCCGTTGCCGGGGAGGTCTTCGCTCAAGTCAAGACATACCAAGTACCCATCACAAACCCATCTCCCTCGCATTTACATTATTTGCCATTTGCCTCTCGTTTTCATCTCCCCCACTTCACCTTTGCCGTTTTATTCGCCCTCTCTTTCCCAATCTCCTCCTCTCTTTTTCGCTTGCCGTTTTTCTGTTTGCTTGTGTGTTGGATTACTTGTTGCCATGGCGCAAGGTAATAATAATAATGATGTTCAGTCTTGTGAAATCAATACCGCTTTGCTGAATCTTGTTATGAAAGATCAATTTGCCGGCCTTCCTAGTGAAGATGCCGCTACTCATCTAAACAATTTTGTTGATTTCTGTGATATGCAAAAGAACAAAGATATGGATAACAATATTGTCAAATTGAAGTTATTTCCGTTTTCACTTAGAGATCGTGCTAAAGTTTGGTTTTCGTCTTTGCCTAAAAATAGTATTGATTCTTGGAACAAGTGCAAAGATGCTTTTATCTCTAAGTATTTTCCTCCCGCTAAGATCATCACTCTTAGGAACGATATTACGAATTTTAAACAACTTGATCATGAGCATGTTGCCCAATCTTGGGAAAGAATGAAATTGATCTTCGCAATTGCCCTACTCATGGTTTGAATTTATGGATGATCATACAAAATTTTTATGCCGGTTTGAACTTTGCTTCTAGAAATCTCTTAGATTCGGCCGCGGGAGGCACGTTTATGGAAATTATGTTAGGAGATGCTACAAAATTGTCACGCCCAAGATGCGACCCTATCTTAAAGGAACTCGAAGGTCCCACCAAGGATAGAAGCGCATCTTAAAGACGCTTTTGCAAGGTGGATATCATTACATCAACATTACATAATAGTGGGGATACATCCGATACATACAATGTCACATGAATACAACAATACAACATACAAGAACAACATCCGACTACGGATGAATCATAAACAGAAACTCAAACAATATCCACCCTGCTAGCCCAGGCTGATGACCTGGAACCTATCCCCTGATCGAAGAAGAAGCAGAAGAAGAACTCAACGCAAGCAACCATCGCTCTCGCGTCATGATCATCGCAACCTGCACCTGCAACTGTTGTTGTAGTAATCTGTGAGCCACGAGGACTCAGCAATCCCATTACCATGGGTATCAAGACTAGCAAAGCTTAAATGGAAAGGAAGGGGGCTAAAGTGGTGAGGTTACAGCAGCGACTAAGCATATATGGTGGCTAACATACGCGAATGAGAGCGAGAAGAGAAACAAAGGAACGGTCGTGAAGCTAGCAATGATCAAGAGGTGATCCTGAACACCTACTTACGTCAAACATAACACAGAAACCGTGTTCACTTCCCGGACTCCGCCGAGAAGAGACCATCACGGCTACACACGCGGTTGATGCGTTTTAATTCGGATCAGGTGTCAAGTTATCTACAACCTGACATTAACAAATTCCCATCTGCCACATAACCGCGGGCACGGCTCTCGAAAGTTTATACCCTACAGGGGTGTCCCAACTTAGCCCATGACAAGCTCTCGCGATCAACGAAGGAATAGACCTTCTCCCAGGAAGACCCGGTCAGTCTCGGAATCCCGGTTTACAAGACATTTCAACAATGGTAAAACAAGACCAGCAAAGCCGCCGGCTATGCCGACAATCCCGATAGGAGCTGCACATATCTCGTTCTCAGGGCACACCGGATGAGCAAGACGACGGGTTGGCATAGACCCTGGTTGCCCAGGGGGCGCCGGACATCGCTCGGTTTGGACCAACACTTAGACAAGCATTGGCCCGGGGGGGCTAAAATAAAGATGACCCTCGAGAGAGCGACTCCCAAGGGAAAAAATAGGTCGTGGTGAGGCAAATGGTAAAACCAAGGTTGGGCCTTGCTGGACAAGTTTTATTCAAAGCGAACTGTCAGGGGGGTCCCATAAATCACCCGACCGCGTTAGGAACGCAAAATCCGGGAACACAACACCGGTATGACGGAAACTAGGGCGGCAAGAGTGGAACAAAACACCAGGCATAAGCCTGAGCCTTCCACCCTTTACCAAGTATATAGATGCATTAATAATATAAAAGATATTGTGATATCCCAACATAAACCCTGTCCACCATGGAGAAATCTTCAACTTCACCTGCAACTAGCAACGCTATAAGAGGGCCTGAGCAAAGCGGTAACATAGCCAAACAACGGTTTGCTAGGAAGGGTGTCAAAGGTTAGAGGTTCATGGCAATTTGGGAGGCTTGATGAGCAAAAGATAGGTAACGCAGCATAGCGAAAGAACGAAGCAACTAGCATAGCAATGATAGTAGTGAGATCCAGGGTAGCGGTCATCTTGCCTGAAATCCCGCAAGGAAGAAGAACGAGTCCATGAAGAAGATGAAGCCACGAAGACGAACCACACGTAGACGAACGAATCCTCACGATCGCAACGAAACGGGAACTATCGAGAAGAAGCACACAACATGGTAAACACACCACACATAGACAAGACATGATGCACAACAAGCATGATGCATGACAAAGCTACATGAAGCTACTCATGACAAGAGATGATGCAAACAAGAACAACACATCAAGGCAAGTTTAAATGAGGCCGGGAACAAGATATAACAACTCCGGTAAGTCCTCATATGGAAATTTTGAAATTGGTCCAGATCTGAACAAACATTAAGTTGAAGTTGTTAAACAGCAAGTTAAAGAGCACCAAGAGGAACTACACAAAATTCTAGTCAAGTTACATAGAAAGTTCATTAGATTCGGAGCTACGGCCATTGATGCAAAATGCACCCAAACATCAGGCAAACACACTAAAACAAGGATGCAACATGATAATATGAAGCTACATGCAAAAACAAGCAAGTTTCATATAGAGCACACTCAAAACGGAGCAACGGTGCAACACACACACACTATACAAGTCATAACAACAATATGTCCATAACAGCAACTAGGCATCTTGCAAGCATCAAAACAATAAGCTACAGCACCCCAACATAAAAACAAAAGGCATGGGCATGAAGTACAGGTAAAGCATAACAAAACATGAACACTGAGCTATATCCAGAAACAACTATAAAATGCTCAAAAACACATGGAAAGATTGCAAATAATAACAGTTTCAGACTTTAGCAGAAATAACATCAGGTTGCAATGTTCAGAGCTATCAAACAATATGTTACAGGAACTTATCATGGCAAACAAAGACATGGCATGAATCTACTAAAAGCATAGAACAACAGTCCCTTACTGACCATGAGCCAAAAAGGCATAGAAAATATGATGGCACCCATGTAAATATGGCAAGTTATATGACAGATTCATACATGGCAGGAACAACAATAAGTAGGCATGTTGGTGAGCTTGAACCACTCACCACAGAGCAATGCATGGCATGGCAAGGCAACCAACAGTAAGAAGACATGTTTATGAAGCTAAGAATGGCAATAGCAAGGTCATAGGGTGCATAGAACAGTAGCAAAACACATGGGAACAAGTGAACTTAATGTTAACAGTCTGACAGCAACATTATCAAGCAACTTTGGAGCAAGATAACAACATGTTCCAGCAGGCTATAATTGCAACCAGTGGCATGAATGGATAGAGCAAGACATGTTTATATAGAACATCTCCAGATTATACATAGAATGATTAGTAGCAACATGTTTATATAGCATCACGAAATAACAGATTCAGCCTAGCAAAACGGCAACAGCAAGTACACTACCTAACAAGCTCGATTCACTCACCACAAGTCATTGAATGACAAGATAAGCATATCATCATCAAGAAGACATGTTTATGTAACCAACCAAGGCAAGAACAAGTCCATAGCATGCAAGGATCAACTATGGCAACCTTGGCTAAATTGAATAACAAGTAAACAATCTGCCAGGAAACATTTTGAAGCAAAAGTAGAGCACCAAAATGACATGCTAGACTACTCCATAATTGCAAACAAGGGCATGAATGGATAGACAACAACCATATGTTCAAAACACCCTTACTGAAGTATCTCTAAATAAGCATGGATCTCTCTGTAGCATCAAGTTTACATGGCATCAAAATAACAGCAGAACAGGGACTAAAATCAGCAATATCACGAAGCCTAGTTTGCATGCTTGTGCTAGTCTCCACATTGATCACAAAAATACAGGGCATACACCCCTGGAAAGACGGCATGGCATAGATCAAACCACATGTAGACATCAACCTCATAGGATGCACACATCAATCATGGCAAAAATGACAAATGAGCAAGGTATAACAGTTTCAGCAGATTAACATCAACATGCACTCTTCCAACAGCATTTCGGGCACAAAGATGAGCACAAATGAAAATGATGCAATGGAATGAAATGGATTACTCGTTGAGCCGAACAATTTGACATATTATACGCACGAAACTGAGCTACGGATGCAGAGATACAGCATGTCAAACATGGCATGATTATATGAAAAACTGGGGACTTAGTGGATTTCGGGGCAACCTCCAGATTCGCACGGAAATCGATGCACGTCGGAGAGGTCACCGGTGATGTGGCCGGAGAGGAGGGAGAACGGCGGAGGAGGCCGGGGGCGGCGCCGGTGCGCCGGATCTGTCCGGCCCTCGCCTGATCAGGCCGGAGACGGCGACGACCGGGCGCGGCGGCGAACGGGCGCGGCGCCGGCGGGG
>NC_041385.1:199630198-199637093 GCF_002162155.2 Triticum dicoccoides
CCCCGGATGGGCTCTGCGGGCCGGCAGCGCTGGGACGGAGGCGGAGGACACGTGGCACAAGGGGAGTGGCTGCGGCGGCCGGCGTGGACGTGTCCGACGCGGGCGGACGCGTCCGGTGGCGGCGGGAGGAAGAGGACTAGGGTTTGCTCCGCGAAAATGGACGGGGAGGACGTTTATATAGGCATAGGGAGCTAGGAGAGTCCAAATGAGGTGCGGTTTTCGGCCACGCGATCGTGATCGAACGACCGAGAGCATGGAGGGGAGTTTGATGGGTTTTGGGCCACTTTGGAAGGGGTGTTGGGCTGCAAGTCAAAGAGGGCTTTACGGTTACCCGGTTAACCGTTGGAGTATCAAACGACCTCCAAATGGCACGG
This sequence comes from Triticum dicoccoides, assembly GCF_002162155.2. Classification (NCBI taxonomy): domain Eukaryota; kingdom Viridiplantae; phylum Streptophyta; class Magnoliopsida; order Poales; family Poaceae; genus Triticum; species Triticum dicoccoides. Next base: position 199,630,573 of record NC_041385.1, read on the forward strand.
AACTTGACAGGCGGTCTACCAGTGCTATACCAAGGCCGCTTGGCAAACCTCGGGCCATTCCGAGAACGTTTAACACCCGCACAAGAGAAGAGGCAAAAGGGGGATGCCGGATGACATAGGAGTGCCGGATTGCAAAACGGACAACGGGGAAAAGGCTCGGATGCATAAGACGAACATGTTTGCAAAATGAAATGCACATGATGACATGGCAAAATGCAACACGCAAGCAAATGACATGGCAAAGACGGCGAATAACTGGCAGACACCTGGCGCATCGAATCCGGGGTGTTACAACACTCCTCCACTAACAAGAGATCTCGTCCCGAGATCTTAGGACCGAGACGGAAGGGAAAAGGGATGAGGTGAAACAAGAATTGAAAAGAAGAAGCAAAGAGTCGAGAGCACTCGAGAAGAATGGAGGAACAACGAGGATGACGAGAATCGAAAGCTCACGGAATCAAACAGACTATGAAATCACTCGTTGTAACTGGAGTGGTTAGAATGAGAAAAGAAACGTATAAGACTGAAAGGATTTAGACAGCACTCCGGCTGAAAATGGGAGGATTAGAACGAACTTGAGAGGATGGAATGGTAGTTGATGAACTCTTGATGAATGAATTAAATCATGAAGAACCATCATGAAGAACTCCGGTGACAAAAGGATGATGCGATAGAAAGAAGGATGAAAGAATAAGATGAGCCTTGCGATGATTTAGATGAAGGTTCCGACGAGATGGTCGACGAAATTTGAACTCCGGAAAAGAAAAGATGAAAGCACTTGGAACTAGAATTTATTCATCAAGAATAAACTCCGAAGGAAGGGATTACTCGCTTTGAGGAAATAAGAATAAGATTTATTGTATGCTTATCCTTCATCAAATTAAATTGATGACAAGCAATGGATTTTTACATACTACTTATTCTTGTTGGAAAAGGATTGAGGGGGTATATGGCGCAAATATTGAGAAAGTCTTCATGAACCATCGGTAGGATTGAAAGAACGAATGGATTAATATGATAAATAAGGAAAAGAATCTGAAAGAACCACCGTAAGAATTCAAAAATGACTGATGAAAGAGAATGAATCACCAGGAAGAATTAGAAGAACAATTAAGCTAGAGGGGATTTAGATGCAAAAGAACAAAGAGATCATGAGCTGATTAAAGAACACTTGAACGAAGCACCGGAAGAATATAGAGACGACCGAAGCTGAAAACTTAGAACGAAGAAATCTTCCGAAAAGATGGCCTCCAGATAATCGAGAGAGAAAGAAACTCCTGAAATGCTCCGGATGGATGAAAAGAATTTGCATGAGTTGAAACAAATTGATAGGATAACATGAAACTAGAACCACGAAACTTCGGAAGAACGGACAAATTTAGAGGAAAACTCTTCTTCGGTCTTCAAATGTCGACTAGAAACTCCACCAAAATTACTGAGGTACTCCGGTAGAATGAAAAAACGAAAAGGTTGAGCCAACGATGAGAAGAGTTTGACAATGATCTTGGAGAAAGCATGTGACTGATGGAATCCATTCTTACGTCACACTTGAAAAGAATTGAGAGTAACTCCGGAAGCATTAGAAGAGTCAGGTAAGATCCTGGGAAAAGACCTGTAGGTTAGGGCCCACTGAAGAGAAAACACCGTTAGAAAGAGATGTTGAACAGATAGAAGAAGCACCGGAACAATTGAAATATTTGAATGAGGTGACAACCTCGAATTAATTCGAACACAGACGAATCTCCTGAGATATCTTGAACACTCCGGAAGGATAAACTGGCGAGAGGCGAACGAGCAAGGGGAAAACATTTGAGCTGAGGGAAAGAATATGATCAATCCGAAAAGAAAAAAAACTTGAATTGAGTCCACCGGAAAAGAAAAGAGATGAAGAATGACAAACGAGACGAGAATTCACCGGTTGAAACAATTGACGAAAGACTGAAAAGGCTCCACACGAATGAAATTGATGCTCGAAAGAGACTCAGGCTCTGGGAAGAAGAGGGTGGGAGGGCGGGAAAAACAAAGGCAACTTGAAAGGGGGAAAACTGATGAATAATTTGAAGGGAAAACACCGATTGAAATCACTGAGGAAAGAAAGCCAAGACTTCGCACGAGTAGGATGGATACTCGATTACGGACTCCGGTTCCGAGAAGAAGAACAGGGAGGGCGGGTGGGAAAGAAAACAACTGAGGATTGAACTCAAAGACGAAGAGGCTCGAGTCAACTTGACAAGAAATGCACCGGATAAAAGAGCTGGGGAACAACTACCAGAAAACCAACTGCGAGATCCTAAAGAAAATTTGAAGGGGAAGAGGAGTAGTTCAAAACACCTACGTCAAGATTCCACACCAGAGCGATGAAGGGGATGAGGACTAAAAAGAATTCCTACTCTCCGATATAACTAGACTCCGAAAATAGTTTTATTCTAGACTCAACAACGGCCAAACTACACGATCAATCAAGGGGGCTCCTAAGGTCGGTCGAGGCTCTGATACCAACTTGTCACGCCCAAGATGCGACCCTATCCTAAAGGAACTCGAAGGTCCCACCAAGGATAGAAGCGCATCTTGAAGACGCTTTTGCAAGGTGGATATCATTACATCAAAATTACATAATAGTGGTGATACATCCGATACATACAATGTCACATGAATACAACAATACAACATACAAGAACAACATCCGACTACGAATGAATCATAAACAGAAACTCAAACAATATACACCCTGCTAGCCCAGGCTGCCGACCTGGAACCTATCCCCTGTTCGAAGAAGAAGCAGAAGAAGAACTCAACGCAAGCAAGCATCGCTCTCGCGTCATGATCATCGCAACCTGCACCTGCAACTGTTGTTGTAGTAATCTGTGAGCCACGAGGACTCAGCAATCCCATTACCATGGGTATCAAGACTAGCAAAGCTTAAAGGGAAAGGAAGGGGGGTAAAGTGGGGAGGTTGCAGCAGCGACTAAGCATATATGGTGGCTAACATACGCGAATGAGAGCGAGAAGAGAAACAAAGGAACAGTCGTGAAGCTAGCAATGATCAAGAGGTGATCCTGAACACCTACTTATGTCAAACATAACACAGAAACCATGTTCACTTCCCGGACTCTGCCGAGAAGAGACAATCACGGCTACACACGCGGTTGATGCGTTTTAATTTGGATCAGGTGTCAAGTTATCTACAACCAGACATTAACAAATTCCCATCTGCCACGTAACCGTGGGCACGACTCTCGAAAGTTTATACCCTGCAGGGGTGTCCCAACTTAGCCCATGACAAGCTCTCGCGATCAACGAAGGAATAGACCTTCTCCCAGGAAGACCCGATCAGTCTCGGAATCCCGGTTTACAAGACATTTCGACAATGGTAAAACAAGACCAGCAAAGCTGCCCGCTGTGCCGACAATCCCGATAGGAGCTGCACATATCTCGTTCTGAGGGCACACCGGATGAGCAAGACGACGGGTTGGCATAGACCCTGGTTGCCCAGGGGGCGCCGGACATCGCTCGGTTTGGACCAACACTTAGACAAGCATTGGCCCGGGGGGGCTAAAATAAAGATGACCCTCGAGAGAGCGACTCCCAAGGGAAAAAATAGGTGGTGGTGAGGCAAATGGTAAAACCAAGGTTGGGCCTTGTTGGACAAGTTTTATTCAAAGCGAACTGTCAGGGGGTCCCATAAATCACCCGACCGCGTTAGGAACGCAAAATCCGGGAACATAACACCGGTATGACGGAAACTTGGGCGGCAAGAGTGGAACAAAACACCAGGCATAAGGCCGAGCCTTCCACCCTTTACCAAGTATATAGATGCATTAATAATATAAAAGATATTGTGATATCCCAACATAAACCCTGTCCACCATGGAGAAATCTTCAACTTCACCTGCAACTAGCAACGCTATAAGAGGGGCTGAGCAAAGCGGTAACAAAGCCAAACAACGGTTTGCTAGGAAGGGTGTCAAAGGTTAGAGGTTCATGGCAATTTGGGAGGCTTGATGAGCAAAAGATAGGTAACGCAGCATAGCAAAAGAACGAAGCAACTAGCACAGCAATGATAGTAGTGAGATCCAGGGTAGCGGTCATCTTGCCTAAAATCCCGCAAGGAAGAAGAACGAGTCCATGAAGAAGATGAAGCCACGAATACGAACCACACGTAGACGAACGAATCCTCACGATCGCAACGAAACGGGAACTATCGAGAAGAAGCACACAACATGGTAAACACACCACACATAGACAAGACATGATGCACAACAAGCATGATGCATGACAAAGCTACATGAAGCTACTCATGGCAAGAGATGATGCAAACAAGAACAACACATCAAGGCTAGTTTAAATGAGGCCGGGAACAACATATAAGAACTCCGGTAAGTCCTCATATGCAAATTTCGAAATTTGTCAAGATCTGAACAAACATTAAGTTGAAGTTGTTAAACAGCAAGTTAAAGAGCACCAAGAGGAACTACACGAAATTCTAGTCAAGTTACATATAAAGTTCATTAGATTCGGAGCTACGGCCTAGAAGATATGAGCAAAACAAGTTAAACATGGCATTGATGCAAAATGCACCCATATATCAAGCAAACACACTAAAACAAGGATGCAACATGATAATATGAAGCTACATACAAAAACAAGCAAGTTTCATATAGAGCACACTCAAGACGGAGCAACGGTGCAACACACACACACTATACAAGTCATAACAACAATCTGTCCATAACAGCAACTAGGCATCTTGCAAGCATCAAAACAATAAGCTACAACACCCCAACATAAAAACAAAAGGCATGGGAATGAAGTACAGGTAAAGTGTAACAAAACATGAACACTGAGCTATCTCCAGAAACAAATAGAACATGCTCAAAAACACATGGAAAGATTGCAAATAATAACAGTTTCAGACTTTAGCAGAAATAACATCAGGTTGCAATGTTCAGAGCTATCAAACAATATGTTACAGGAACTTATCATGGCAAACAAAGACATGGCATGAATCTACTAAAAGCATAGAACAACAGTCCCTTACTGACCATGATCCAAAAAGGCATAGAAAATATGATGGCACCCATGTAAATATGGCAAGTTATATGACAGATTCATACACGGCAGGAACAACAATAAGTAGGCATGTTGGTGAGCTTGAACCACTCAACACAGAGCAATGCATGGCATGGCAAGGCAACCAACAGTAAGAAGACATGTTTATGAAGCTAAGAATGGCAATAGCAAGGTCATAGGGTGCATGGAACACTAGCAAAACACATGGAAACAAGTGAACTTAATGTTAACAGTCTGACAACAACATTATCAAGCAACTTTGGAGCAAGATAACAACATGTTCCAGCAGGCTATAATTGCAACCAGTGGCATGAATGGATAGAGAAAGACATGTAGATCAAAACATGTTTATAGAACATCTCCGGATTATGCATAGAATGATTAGTAGCAACATGTTTATATAGCATCACGAAATAACAGATTCAGCCTAGCAAAACGTCAACAGCAAGTACACTACTTAACAAGCTCGATTCACTCACCACAAGTCATTGAATGACAAGATAAGCATATCATCATCAAGAAGACATGTTTATGTAACCAACCAAGACAATAACAAGTCCATAGCATGCAAGGATCAACTATAGCAACCTTGGCTAAATTGAATAACAAGTAAACAATCTGCCAGGAAACATTTTGAGGCAAAAGTAGAGCACCAAAATGACATGCTAGACTACTCCATAATTGAAAACAAGGGCATGAATGGATAGACAACAACCATATGTTCAAAACACCCTTACTGAAGTATCTCTAAATAAGCATGCATCTCCCTGTAGCATCAAGTTTACATGGCATCAAAATAACAGCAGAACAGGGACTAAAATCAGCAATATCACGAAGCCTAGTTTGCATGCTTGTGCTAGTCACCACATTTATCACAAAAATACATGGCATACACCCCTGGAAAGGTGGCATGGCATAGATCAAAACACATGTAGACATCAACCTCATAGGATGCACACATCAATCATGGCAAAAATGACAAATGAGCAAGTTATAACAGTTTCAGCAGATTAACATCAACGTGCACTCTTCCAACAGCATTTTGGGCACCAAGATGAGCTCGAATGAAAATGATGTAATGGAATGAAATGGAGTATTCGTCGAGACAAACAATTTGACATATTATACACATAAAACGGGGCTACGGATGCAGAGATACAGCAGGTCAAACATGACATGATTATATGAAAAACTGGGACTTGGTGGATTTCGGGGCAACCTCCGGATTCGCACGGAAATCGATGCACGTCGGAGAGGTCGCCGGAGATGTGGCCGGAGAGGAGGGAGAACGGCGGAGGAGGCCGGGGGCGGCGCCGGTGCGCCGGATCTGGCCGGCCCTCGCCGGATCTTGCCGGAGATGGCGGCAACCGGGCGCGGCGCCGGCGGGGCGCGCGGCCAGGAGGCGTGGAGCTTCGGCAGGGCGGCGGAGCAGGAGGGCGCGGTCGGCGGCG
>NC_041385.1:199637348-199644242 GCF_002162155.2 Triticum dicoccoides
GCCCACGCGGGCCCCGGATGGGCTCCGTGGGCCGGCGGCGCTGGGACGGCGGCGGAGGACACATGGCGCAAGGGGAGTGGCTGCGGCGGCTGGCGCGGACGTGTCCGGCGCGGGCGGACGCGTCCGGTGGCGGCGGGAGGAAGAGGACTAGGGTTTGCTCCGCGAAAATGGACGGGGAGGACGTTTATATAGGCATAGGGAGCTAGGAGAGTCCAAATGAGGTGCGGTTTTCGGCCACGCGATCGTGATCGAATGACCGAGAGCATGGAGGGGAGTTTGATGGGTTTTGGGACACTTTGGAAGGGGTGTTGGGCTGCAAGTCAAAGAGGGCTTTACGGTTACCCGGTTAACCGTTGGAGTATCAAACGACCTCCAAATGGCACGAAACTTGACAGGCGGTCTACCAGTGCTATACCAAGGCCGCTTGGCAAACCTCGGGCCATTCCGAGAACGTTTAACACCCGCACAAGAGAAGAGGCAAAAGGGGGATGCCGGATGACATAGGAGTGCCGGATTGCAAAACGGATAACGGGGAAAAGGCTTGGATGCATGAGACGAACATGTTTGCAAAATGAAATGCACATGATGACATGGCAAAATGCAACAGCAAGCAAATGACATGGCAAAGACGGCGAATAACTGGCAGACACCTGGCGCATCGAATCCGGGGCGTTACAACACTCCTCCACTAACAAGAGATCTCGTCCCGAGATCTTAGGACCGAGACGGAAGGGAAAAGGGATGAGGTGAAACAAGAATTGAAAAGAAGAAGCAAAGAGTCGAGAGCACTCGAGAAGAATGGAGGAACGACGAGGATGACGAGAATCAAAAGCTCACGGAATCAAACAGACTATGAAATCACTCGTTCTAACCGGAGTGGTTAGAATGAGAAAAGAAACGGATAAGACTGAAAGGATTTAGACAGCACTCCGGCTGAAAATGGGAGGATTAGAACGAACTTGAGAGGATGGAATGGTAGTTGATGAACTCTTGATGAATGAATTAAATCATGAAGAACCATCATGAAGAACTCCGGTGACAAAAGGATGATGCGATAGAAAGAAGGATGAAAGAATAAGATGAGCCTTGCGATGATTTAGATGAAGGTTCCGACGAGATGGTCGAGGAAATTTGAACTCCGGAAAAGAAAAGATGAAAGCACTTGGAACTAGAATTTATTCATCAAGAATAAACTCCGAAGGAAGGGATTACTCGCTTTGAGGAAATAAGAATAAGATTTATTGTATGCTTATCCTTCATCAAATTAAATTGATGACAAGCAATGGATTTTTACATACTACTTATTCTTGTTGGAAAAGGATTGAGGGGGTATATGGCGCAAATCTTGAGAAAGTCTTCATGAACCACCGGTAGGATTGAAATAACGAATGGATTAATATGATAAATAAGGAAAAGAATCTGAAAGAACCACCGCAAGAATTCAAAAATGACTGATGAAAGAGAATGAATCACCGGGAAGAATTAGAAGAACAATTAAGCTAGAGGGGATTTAGATGCAAAAGAACAAAGAGATCATGAGCTGATTAAAAAACACTTGAATGAAGCACCGGAAGAATATAGAGACAACCGAAGCTGAAAACTTAGAACGAAGAAATCTTCCGAAAAGATGGCCTCCGGATAATCGAGAGAGAAAGCAACTCCTGAAATGCTCCGGATGGATGAAAAGAATTTGCATGAGTTGAAAGAAATTGATAGGATAACATGAAACTAGAACCACGAAACTTCGGAAGAACGGACAAAATTTAGAGGAAAACTCTTCTTCGGTCTTCAAATGTCGACGAGAAACTCCACCAAAATTACTGAGGTACTCCGGTAGAATGAAAAAACGAAAAGGCTGAGCCAACGATGAGAAGAGTTTGACAACGATCTTGGAGAAAGCATGTGACTGATGGAATCCATTCTTACGTCACACTTGAAAAGAATTGAGAGTAACTTCGGAAGCATTAGAAGAGTCAGGTAAGATCCTGGGAAAAGACCTGTAGGTTAGGGCCCACTGAAGAGAAAACACCGATAGAAAGAGATGTTGAACAGATAGAAGAAGCACCGGAACAATTGAAATATTTGAATGAGGTGACAACCTCGAATTAATTCGAACACAGACGAATCTCCTGAGATATCTTGAACACTCCGGAAGGATAAACTGGCGAGAGGCGAACGAGCAAGGGGAAAACATTTGAGCTGAGGGAAAGAATATGATCAATCCGAAAAGAAAAAAAACTTGAATTGAGTCCACCGGAAAAGAAAAGAGATGAAGAATGACAAACGAGACAAGAATTCACCGGTTGAAACAATTGACGAAAGACCGAAAAGGCTCCACACGAATGAAATTGATGCTCGAAAGAGACTCAGGCTCCGGGAAGAAGAGGGTGGGAGGGCGGGAAAAACAAAGGCAACTTGAAAGGGGGAAAACCGATGAATAATTTAAAGGGAAAACACCGGTTGAAATCACTGAGGAAAGAAAGCCAAGACTTCGCACGAGTAGGATGGATACTCGATTACGGACTCCGGTTCCGAGAAGAAGAACAGGGAGGGAGGGTGGGAAAGAAAACAACTGAGGATTGAACTCAAAGACGAAGAGGCTCGAGTCAACTTGACAAGAAATGCACCAGATAAAAGAGCTGGGGAACAACTACCAGAAAACCAACTGCGAGATCCTAAAGAAAATTTGAAGGGGAAGAGGAGTAGTTCAAAACACCTACGTCAAGATTCCTCACCAGAGCGACGAAGGGGCTGAGGAGTAAAAAGAATTCCTACTCTCCAATATAACTAGACTCCAAAAATAGTTTTCTTCTAGACTCAACAACGGCCAAACTACACGATCAATCAAGGGGGCTCCTAAGGTCGGTCGAGGCTCTGATACCAACTTGTCACGCCCAAGATGCGACCCTATCCTAAAGGAACTCGAAGGTCCCACCAAGGATAGAAGCGCATCTTGAAGACGCTTTTGCAAGGTGGATATCATTACATCAACATTACATAATAGTGGGGATACATCCGATACATACAATGTCACATGAATACAACAATACAACATACAAGAACAACATCCGACTATGAATGAATCATAAACAGAAACTCAAACAATATACACCCTGCTAGCCCAGGCTGCCGACCTGGAACCTATCCCCTGTTCGAAGAAGAAGCAGAAGAAGAACTCAACGCAAGCAAGCATCGCTCTCGCGTCATGATCATCGCAACCTGCACCTGCAACTGTTGTTGTAGTAATCTGTGAGCCACGAGGACTCAGCAATCCCATTACCATGGGTATCAAGACTAGCAAAGCTTAAAGGGAAAGGAAGGGGGGTAAAGTGGGGAGGTTGCAGCAGCGACTAAGCATATATGGTGGCTAACATACGCGAATGAGAGCGAGAAGAGAAACAAAGGAACGGTCGTGAAGCTAGCAATGATCAAGAGGTGATCCTGAACACCTACTTATGTCAAACATAACACAGAAACCATGTTCACTTCCCGGACTCCGCCGAGAAGAGACAATCACGGCTACACACGCGGTTGATGCGTTTTAATTCGGATCACGTGTCAAGTTATCTACAACCGGACATTAACAAATTCCCATCTGCCACATCACCGCGGGCACGGCTCTCGAAAGTTTATACCCTGCAGGGGTGTCCCAACTTAGCCCATGACAAGCTCTCGCGATCAATGAAGGAATAGACCTTCTCCCAGGAAGACCCGATCAGTCTCGGAATCCCGGTTTACAAGACATTTCGACAATGGTAAAACAAGACCAGCAAAGCTGCCCGCCGTGCCGACAATCCCGATAGGAGCTGCACATATCTCGTTCTGAGGGCACACCGGATGAGCAAGACGACGGGATGGCATAGACCCTGGTTGCCCAGGGGGCGCCGGACATCGCTCGGTTTGGACCAACACTTAGACAAGCATTGGCCCGGGGGGGCTAAAATAAAGATGACCCTCGAGAGAGCGACTCCCAAGGGAAAAAATAGGTGGTGGTGAGGCAAATGGTAAAACCAAGGTTGGGCCTTGCTGGACAAGTTTTATTCAAAGCGAACTGTCAGGGGGGTCCCATAAATCACCCGACCGCGTTAGGAACGCAAAATCCGGGAACATAACACCGGTATGACGGAAACTTGGGCGGCAAGAGTGGAACAAAACACCAGGCATAAGGCCGAGCCTTCCACCCTTTACCAAGTATATAGATGCATTAATAATATAAAAGATATTGTGATATCCCAACATAAACCCTGTCCACCATGGAGAAATCTTCAACTTCACCTACAACTAGCAACGCTATAAGAGGGGCTGAGCAAAGCGGTAACAAAGCCAAACAACGGTTTGCTAGGAAGGGTGTCAAAGGTTAGAGGTTCATGGCAATTTGGGAGGCTTGATGAGCAAAAGATAGGTAACGCAGCATAGCAAAAGAACGAAGCAACTAGCACAGCAATGATAGTAGTGAGATCCAGGGTAGCGGTCATCTTGCCTAAAATCCCGCAAGGAAGAAGAACGAGTCCATGAAGAAGATGAAGCCACGAAGACGAACCACACGTAGACGAATGAATCCTCACGATCGCAACGAAACGGGAACTATCGAGAAGAAGCACACAACATGGTAAACACACCACACATAGACAAGACATGATGCACAACAAGCATGATGCATGACAAAGCTACATGAAGCTACTGATGGCAAGAGATGATGCAAACAAGAACAACACATCAAGGCTAGTTTAAATGAGGCCGGGAACAACATATAACAACTCCGGTAAGTCCTCATATGCAAATTTCGAAATTTGTCAAGATCTGAACAAACATTAAGTTGAAGTTGTTATACAGCAAGTTAAAGAGCACCAAGAGGAACTACACGAAATTCTAGTCAAGTTACATATAAAGTTCATTAGATTCGGAGCTACGGCCTAGAAGATATGAGCAAAACAAGTTAAACATGGCATTGATGCAAAATGCACCCAAATATCAAGCAAACACACTAAAACAAGTATGCAACATTATAATATGAAGCTACATACAAAAATAAGCAAGTTTCATATAGAGCACACTCAAGACGGAGCAACGGTGCAACACACACACACTATACAAGTCATAACAACAATCTGTCCACAACAGCAACTAGGCATCTTGTAAGCATCAAAACAATAAGCTACAGCACCCCAACATAAAAACAAAAGGCATGGGCATGAAGTACAGGTAAAGCGTAACAAAACATGAACACTGAGCTATCTCCAGAAACAAATAGAACATGCTCAAAAACACATGGAAAGATTGCAAATAATAACAGTTTCAGACTTTAGCAGAAATAACATCAGGTTGCAATGTTCAGAGCTATCAAACAATATGTTACAGGAACTTATCATGGCAAACAAAGACATGGCATGAATCTACTAAAAGCATAGAACAACAGTCCCTTACTGACCATGATCCAAAAAGGCATAGAAAATATGATGGCACCCATGTAAATATGGCAAGTTATATGACAGATTCATACATGGCAGGAACAACAATAAGTAGGCATGTTGGTGAGCTTGAACCACTCACCACAGAGCAATGCATGGCATGGCAAGGCAACCAACAGTAATAAGACATGTTTATGAAGCTAAGAATGGAAATATCAAGGTCATAGGGTGCATGGAACACTAGCAAAACACATGGGAACAAGTGAACTTAATGTTAACAGTCTGACCACAACATTATCAAGCAACTTTGGAGCAAGATAACAACATGTTCCAGCAGGCTATAATTGCAACCAGTGGCATGAATAGATAGAGCAAGACATGTAGATCAAAACATGTTTATAGAACATCTCCACATTATGCATAGAATGATTAGTAGCAACATGTTTATATAGCATCAGGAAATAACAGATTCAGCCTAGCAAAACGTCAACAGCAAGTACACTACTTAACAAGCTCGATTCACTCACCACAAGTCATTGAATGACAAGATAAGCATATCATCATCAAGAAGACATGTTTATGTAACCAACCAAGGCAATAACAAGTCCATAGCATGCAAGGATCAACTATAGCAACCTTGGCTAAATTGAATAACAAGTAAACAATCTGCCAGGAAACATTTTGAAGCAAAAGTAGAGCACCAAAATGACATGCTAGACTACTCCATAATTGCAAACAAGGGCATGAATGGATAGACAACAACCATATGTTCAAAACACCCTTACTGAAGTATCTCTAAATAAGCATGGATCTCCCTGTAGCATCAAGTTTACATGGCATCAAAATAACAGCAGAACAGGGACTAAAATCAGCAATATCACGAAGCCTAGTTTGCATGCTTGTGCTAGTCACCACATTTATCACAAAAATACATGGCATACACCCCTGGAAAGATGGCATGGCATAGATCAAAACACATGTAGACATCAACCTCATAGGATGCACACATCAATCATGACAAAAATGACAAATGAGCAAGTTATAATAGTTTCAGGAGATTAACATCAACATGCACTCTTCCAACAGCATTTTGGGCACCGAGATGAGCTCGAATGAAAATGATGCAATGGAATGAAATGGAGTACTCGTCGAGACGAATAATTTGACATATTATACGCATGAAACGGAGCTACGGATGCAGAGATACAGCAGGTTAAACATGGCATGATTATATGAAAAACTGGGGACTTAGTGGATTTCGGGGCAACCTCCAGATTCGCACGGAAATCGATGCACGTCGGAGAGGTCGCCCGAGATGTGGCCGGAGAGGAGGGAGAACGGCGGAGGAGGCCGGGGGCGGTGCCGGTGCGCCGGATCTGGCCGGCCCTCGCCGGATCTTGCCGGAGATGGCGGCAACCGGGCGCGGCGCCGGCGGGGCACACGGCCAGGAGGCGTGGAGCTTCGGCAGGGCGGCGGAGCAGGAGGG
>NC_041385.1:199644946-199657422 GCF_002162155.2 Triticum dicoccoides
GCGTGGGCCCCGGATGGGCTCCGCGGGCCGGCGGCGCTGGGTCGGCGGCGGAGGACACATGGCGCAAGGGGAGTGGCTGCGGCGGTGGGCGTGGACGTGTCCGGCGCGGGCGGACGCGTCCGGTGGCGGCGGGAGGAAGAGGACTAGGGTTTGCTCCGCGAAAATGGGCGGGGAGGACGTTTATATAGGCATAGGGAGCTAGGAGAGTCCAAATGAGGTGCAGTTTTCGGCCACGCGATCGTGATCGAACGACCGAGAGCATGGAGGGGAGTTTGATTGGTTTTGGGCCACTTTGGAAGGGGTGTTGGGCTGCAAGTCAAAGAGGGCTTTACGGTTACCCGGTTAACCGTTGGAGTATCAAACGACCTCCAAATGGCATGAAACTTGACAGGCGGTCTACCGGTGCTATACCAAGGCCGCTTGGCAAACCTCGGGCGATTCCGAGAATGTTTAACACCCGCACAAGAGAAGAGGCAAAAGGGGGACGCCGGATGACATAGGAGTGCCGGATTGCAAAACGGTCAACGGGGAAAAGGCTCGGATGCATGAGACGAACATGTATGCAAAATGAAATGCACATGATGACATGGAAAAATGCAACACGCAAGCAAATGACATGGCAAAGACGGCGAATAACTGGCAGACACCTGGCGCATCGAATCCGGGGCGTTACAAAAATTGCCTGACAATATTATGGCTAATTATTCTCAATGGCATACCGAAAGATCTTCTAGTAAAAAAGTGCATGCTAAAGAAGAAATTGATGTTTTGAGTGGAAAGATGGATGAACTTATGAAGATGTTCGCTACTAAAAATACTCCTCTTGATCCCGATGATATGCCTTTGTCTTCCTTGATTGAGAATAATAATGAATCTATGGATGTGAATTTTGTTGGTTGGAATAGTTTTGGAAACAATGCTTATAGAGGAAATTTTAATGCTAGACCGTTCCCAAGTAATTCCTCTAATAATTATGGAAATTCCTACAATAATTCTTATGGTAATTTTAATAAGATGCCCTCTGATTTTGAGAATAGTGTGAAAGAATTTATGATTTCTCAAAAGAATTTTAATGCTTTGCTTGAAGAAAAATTGCTCAAAGTTGATGATTTGGCTAGGAACGTTGATAGACTTTCGCTTGATGTTGATTCTCTTAAAATTAGATCTTCTCCTCCTAAGCATGATATCAATGAGTCTCTCAAAGTAATGATAATTTCCATTGACGAGTGCAAAGAAAGAACCGCTAGATTGCGTGCTAAGAAAGAAAGCTTTATAAAAGCGTGTTCTTCTAGTTTCTGTGAAAATAATGATGAGGATCTTAAAGTTATTCATGTGTCTCCGATTAGATCTATGTTTTGCAATATGAATTTTGATGATTATGGGAGTGATGATGAATCAACTTTGCCTAGAAGGCGTCCCAAAAATTCGGAGTATTTAGATCTTAATGTTAAATTTGGCTAAAGTGAGATTGGAGAATCCTCAACCTCTAATAATATTGAACCTACTATCTCGGATTTCAAGGAATTTGATTATGATAATTACTCTTTAAAAGGTTGTATTTCCTTGTGGCAATCCGTTTTTAATTCTCCTCATGCTTATAGTCAAAACAAAGCTTTTACCAAACATATTGTTGATGCCTTGATGCAATCTTATGATGAAAAACTTAATTTGGAAGTTTCTATACCTAGAAAAGTTAATGATGAGTGGGAACCTACTATAAAGATTAGAATTAAAGATTATGAGTGTTTTGCTTTGTGTGATTTGGGTGCTAGTGTTTCCACGATTCCGAAAACTTTATGTGATATTCTAGATTTCCATGATCTTGAAGATTGCTCTTTAAATTTGCACCTTGCGGATTCCACCATTAAAAAGCCAATGGGAAGGATCAATGATGTTATTATTGTTGCAAATAGGAATTTGGTGCCCGTAGATTTTATCGTTCTTGATATAGATTGCAATTTTTCTTGCCCTATTATTCTTGGTACACCTTTCCTTAGAACGATTGGTGTGATTATTGATATGAAGGAAGGGAACATTAGATTCCAATTTCCCTTAAAGAAAGGCATGGAGCACTTTCCAAGAAATAAAGTCAATTTACCTTATGAATCCATCATGCGTGCTACTTATGAATTTAGTGCCAAAGATTGCACTCGTTAGACCTATCTTTGTTTTTATGCCTAGCTAGGGGCGTTAAACGATAGCGCTAGTTGGGAGGCAACCCAATTTTCTTTATGTTTTTTGTTTTTGCTCCTGTTTAGTAATAAATCTTGCATCTACCTTCTGTCTAGATGTGTTTTTATCTTTTATGTAGTGTTTGTGCCAAGTAGTACCTATAGGATAACCTACGATGATAGTTGATTTGGTTCTGCTGAAAAACAGAAACTTTGCACGCACGAATATAATTTTGTTAAATCACAGGAACGTGCTTTTGTGTTGATTCTTTTTGCTGATGTTCAATAAACAAATTGTACAGGACTTCCAATTTTGGTAGGATTTTAGAGTTCCATAAGTTTGCGTTAGTTACAGATTTCTACAGATTGTTCTGTTTTTGACAGATTCTGTTTTTCGTGTGTTGTTTGCTTATTTTAATGCATCTATGGCTAGTAAATTAGTTTATGAACCAAAAGGAAGTTGGAATACAGTAGGTTTAACACAAAATTAAATAAAGAATGAGTTCATTGCAGTACCCTATGTGGTGGTTTTGTTTTCTTTCACTAACGGAGCTTATAAGATTTCCTATTGAGTTTTGTGTTGTGAAGTTTTCAAGTTTTGGGTAAAGCTTTTATGGACTATGGAATAAAGGGTGGCAAAAGCCTAAGCTTGGAGATTCCCCAGGAAGGCATCCCCTCTTTCGTCTTCGTTCATTGGTAACTTTACTTGGAGCTATATTTTTATTCGCCACATGATTTGTGTTTTGCTTGGAGCGTCGTGTATTATATTAGTATTTGCTTTTTAGTTTACCACAATCATCCTTGCTGTACACACCTTTTGGGAGAAGCCTATTTGATTAGAATTTGCTAGAATACTCTATGTGCTTCACTTATATCTTTTGAGCTTGATAGTTTTTGCTCTAGTGCTTCACTTATATCTTTTAGAGCACGGTGGTATCTTAATTTTGAAGAAATTGCTAGTCTCTCATGCTTTACTTATATTATTTCGAGAGTCTTTTATAACAGAATGGTATTTGCCATGGTCATAAAGTTGGTCGTAGAATTATGAGCATCCAAGTTGGGTATAATAAAAACTATCATAGGAAGTGAATTGGATGCTATGATCAACTTGATGCTTGATAATTGTTTTGAGATATGGAGGTAGTGATATTAAAGTCATGCTAGTTGGGTGATTATGAATTCAAAGAATGCTTGTGTTGAAGTTAGCAAGTCCCTTAGCATGCACGTATGGCTAAAGATGTGTAACAAATTTGAAACATGAAGTGTTCCTGGCTTTTGCATCCTTATGAGTGGCGGTCGGGGACGAGCGATGGTCTTTTCCTACCAATTTATTCCCCTAGGAGCATGCACGTAGTACTTGGTTTTTGATGACTTCTAAATTTTTGCAATAATTATATGAGTTCTTTTGACTAATATTGAGTCCATGGATTATATGCACGTTTACCCTTACGCCTTTGCTAGCCTCTTCGATACAGTGCATTGCCCTTTCTCACCTTGAGAGTTGGTGCAAACTTCGCCGGTGCATCCAAACCCCGTGATACGATACGCTCTATCACACATAAACCTCCCTATATCTTCCTCAAAACAGCCACCATACCTACCTATTATGGCATTTCCATGGCCATTCCGAGATATATTGTCATGCAACTTTCCACCGTTCCACTCATCATCATCATGACATACTTTACTTTTATCATATTGCCATTGCATGATCATGTAGTTGACATCGTATTTGTGGCAAAGCCACCATGCATATTTTTCATAAATGTCACTCTTGATTCATTGCACCATCCCGGTACACCATCGGAGGCATTCATATAAAGTCATATCTTGTTCTAGTTTCGAGTTGTAATCCGTATGTTGTAATAGAAGTGTGATGATCATCATTATTAGAGCATTGTCCAAAGAAAAAAAAGAAAGGCCAAAAGAAAAAAAGGAAGTCCCAAAAAAAGAAAAATAAAAAGAAAAGAAAAAGAAAAAAAGAAAGAAAAAAGAAAATAAATAAAAAGGGCAATGTTACTATCTCTTTTTCCACACTTGTGCTTCAAAGTAGCACCATGTTTTTCATATAGTGAGTCTCATAAGTTGTCTTTTTCATACTAGTGGGAATTTTTCATTATAGAACTTTGCTTGTATATTCACTACAAGAAATCTGTTAATACATGTCGGATCCAATCCGTCATGCATCAGTGAAGAACTGTCATGGGTGTCCATACATGACGGATATGAAATCCATCATGTATATCGCGTCATAATTTGACATAGTACCTTCCTTGACGGTTCCTGACCGTCATGGATTTACAGCAGGCCCGCCCAGGCCCAAACCATTGTGACGGAGCAGACCGTCATGGATTGTTGCCACATAGGATTTTTGATTGCCACATGGCTGCCTACATGATACTATTCTTCGTCATAAAATTCATCATGCATTTACGTACAATATAGAGCCCATTTATTTCGGCCTAATTTTGACCCAGTAAGTTTTTTTGCGTAATGCATCACACAAATCCTAATTCCAGTTTTGACCCAAGAGGAAGTATTTGCAATGTGTCAAGCAGTTCACCAGTAAAAAGCCATCTGTATGTATCAACTTCGCAATTTATAAAATCCTCCAAAATCCTCTATGAAATGGTAACTTACAACATACATTAACAAAATATATCACACATCAAGGTTAGGAACCAGTACAATCCATTTTACATCAACAACACACATAAACTATTGAGACTTATTCATGTTCTTGTCCTCGGCTCTCTGTGGCAACTATGATGTCGTGGTTGATTGTGATAGGCTACACCAAGTAGCTCGCTACGTAGAATATTTACAAGAATATTAGATACTTCTAGATATGAATAGATAGTACAAAAAAGAGAATTACAGCAAAGATAAAAAAGAATTGCATGTCCAAAATTCTTAAATCTTTATAGTAACAATACTTGTTGCCGACTTGACCATCATAGTACTATTATTTATAACAGGAAACAATAATGAAATGAAATGAAGAAGTATATATGAGAACAAGATGACAGCTTGCATGAGAACTACAAATTTAGTCTATACACATGGCTTAAAAATTACTTCACTGTTATCAAGGTACAAGCCAAATCAGAATACAGGAACAAAAGGGTGTATCGAAGCAATGTAAGGTTATTAAGGTACAAGCTGAACTCTGAAGTTTCTTTCTTCATTGGTTCATCGTGTACAGATTGCATTTTAGATATGTTCAGACTAAGAGAACCAAAAATGTATCACCATGAAACAGAAGGCACTACTTAACTATAAATACTGCCACATACCCTCAAACAATTTCATATTTAATATCTTCATTGCAAACCAGAATCATGTCTATGTTTCTTGTGATCTTAATTAGTGTATGCCAGCTTGAACGCGCATATGCATAATAGTAAAAAGTCACACCTACAGTACGACATGGGATCTCAGGGGACTTACATGTACGCCATGGAGTAGCAATCACTAAGCTATTTTGACAGAATTGCATAAGGCCGTATTTTTTATCAAACATCTCAGCAAACATGTGAAAGGCACACCTACAGTAGGAATATCTGAGCATCTACACCTATGGGGCAGCACGCCGTGTAACAAGAAATCCAAAGAGAGTCATAGTGAAATCCAGGACATAAGCAAGAAGATAAGTTGGATTGTTTTTATATCAAATCAAGGCCTACAAATGTGCAGAGACATTTAGTGGTGGACGTTGTGATTTACAAACATCAATATTACATCACTTAGAATTTTCTTGGAACTGTTCTGAAAAAGGAGCCTCCGCTTTCTGTGTATACGCTTGCAAAAACAGTATATACCAATGACCTCCAGTAAACAATGGCTTTAAGAAACCAAGTTAACCACCATGAGAACAAATCTAGATAATAACAAAGATATATCAGCTGGGTAAAATATGGATGCTCAAGGCACGTCTAGATACAAACTATGGCTGAACTATTTTAAGAGGTCTTAAGAGGGCAAATCTTCAAGCGGTATACGTATCTAACTCTGCACTAGTTTCCATTATAAACAAATAAAAAAGAGTAAAGGACAGGAAAAGGTTTATTTTTACATCTTGTCAGACGGAGGCACTTACTACATAATATCCTGAAATTGGTCACATGTACTGGAAACAAGGAATTCATCAAATTGTGATATATATTAAATTGAGCAAAGATCAGGAGCCTACTTGTATGCATCAATTATATTAGCCGATGAAGTTCAAGGATGTCAGCTACTTCTAGGTATGCATATAAAAAATAGCATCATCGATTGTATAAGCAGCTTGGCATTAACCCAATAACAATCAAGCGTGAGTTGTACCAGATTTTGATGTTACCAATAACTGAGAATACATAGTCGTCAACTATTTTGGCTTCCTCTTTTCCTTCAAGTAGTGTTTTTTCCAAAGGGACTTGTCTTTCATAACAAAATGTACAAAAATACAACACATATATTTGCTGACAACAAATGGGATCAAACCAAGCATTCCATGGCAACAAGCACCACCATCATGTGTCATAAATTTCATCAACTTAATTGTGTGGAAATCAATACGATGGCTATTTTCACCACATAACAAATAGAAAGTTTGCACATATTATATAACAGAGAATCAGTGTAATAGCAGGCCTAGCTAACAAACAATCTACTCTTGGTCAGTCGATTCTGTGAGATGAATGAATTACTTTCCCTCCATACACAAGAAAAATCGAAGGAACCAACAGGGGCATCTCATTGGGAATTACTTATTAAACTAGCAGTTTCTTAACTAAGTAGCAGATCTCACAAATTTTACGCTACTAGTGCTCACATAGTGAGAGAAGAAAAACAAAATATCCAGCGATGCTAGCCTATCGATGGCTGTAACTTGTGAGAATCAGGAAACAATGTGACCACGTTTTTTGCATCGGGTTTAGACAAAGAAAATTTGAGAGCCCCTGGAGAACTATCCTAGAGCAGAGCAGCAAGCATTTGGAAAGAAAAGAAACTAGAGCGAGAGGTACGACCTTCTTGTTCTGTGGGGAATCATGGTGGACGGGGCAGATGACCTCGCTGTCGAGCTCGTCCAGCTCGTGGGGCTCGAGCGAGGGGTCTCGGTCGTCGCCCTTCATGGATCCAAAGAGGGGAAGAGCTCCTGCTGATCTGAGTCAAAGCAAAAAAGTCTATTGGAATGGGAGAGAGAAGGAAGCAATGAAGGAGAGAGGAATCGATGGGGAGAAGGAGGGAGGGACCCTGTGCGGTGCGACGTCGTCGCCGGTGACGTCGAGCTCGGGCCTCCCGCAGGTCACGGTCGTCGTCCTCTCCTCGTCCGGCGCTTGATGCTGGGAATCTCCGGATGGCGAGGCAGCTTCACAATCTGGGAGATGGAGGAGGGAGGCCCCTGCTGCAGATCCATGGACCTGGTCCTTGGTTGTGAGCAGCAGAGGAGCGCCGCAGCGGCTAGGGTTAGCCGCCGCTTCCATTGGGCCGCTGCCGCCGCCGTCGCCATGGATCTCGGGCCGTCGTCGTTGGTTGGAGGGAGGGAGGTGGAGGCAGAGGACCAGGACGAGGAGACTAGAGATGCGGCGGCGGCGGATGGAGGAAGGAGATTGGGGCAGTAGTGTTTTAGGTTTAGCTTTTATATACACGAAACGTTTAGGGCTTTAGGTGGGCTTTTGGCGGGCTTGCGGGGTTGTACTGGGCCGTTCATGACGATTTTTGATACTGTCATGGGAAATCTGTCATGCATTAACAGGTTTCTTGTAGTGATTCCTACGATGGGCATCCTCAAATGCCCTAGGTCTTCATGAGCAAGCAAGTTGGATGCACACCCACTAGTTTTCTTTTGCTGAGCATTTATTTATACCTCTAGTGCATCTGTTGCATGGCAATCCCTACTCCTCATGTTGACATCAATTGATGGGCATCTCCATAGCGCGTTGATTATCCTCGTCAATGTGAGACTTTCTCTTTTTTTGTCTTCTCCACACAATCCCCATCATCATATTCTATTCCACCCATAGTGCTATATCCATGGCTCACGCTCATGTATTGCGTGAAGGTTGAAAAAGTTTGAGATTATTTGAGCGCACGCCCATTAAGTAGCGATCAAATCAAGGAAATCGATCAAACGATCCCAATACCGTGCCGGCCCAAATCATGATCTTCACCAACTTGGATTTGGTTCTCTCGCGAAAATCGCGAGTTGCAGAGATGAGAACCATGAAAAGCAAGATCCCGAATAAGAAAACAGAAACCGAGGAAGAGGAAACCACAAGAGTGAAGACTAGTAGAGTCTCGTCTTTTGTCATTCTTTGCTCCTTTTTCACTCAATGATTCCTTCGAATTTGCCGACCAAAAATTCTATATGTCTATTCTATCTATGATATTTCTATATATATAGAATATGATATCTAATATTACATCCGATTTGGTATGAAACAATTGCTTGGCTTGTCATCGGGGGTATAGAAGTTGGGAACATCTTTGTGTGAAGAAAATGAAGCATAGCCTAACTATATGATTTTGTAGGGATGAACTTTCTTTTGCCATGTTATTTGGAGAACACATGATTACTTTGATTAGTATACTTGAAGTGTTACTATTTCTTTTATCAATATGAACTTTTATTTTGTATTCATTTGGATCTGAACATTCATGACACAATAAAGAAAATTACATTATGTATTATGCTAGGTAGCATTCCACATCAAAAATTCTCTTTTTTTATTATTTACCTACTCGAGGACGAGCGGGAATTAAGCTTGGGGATGCTTGATACGTCTCCAACGTATCTATAATTTTTGATTGTTCCATGCTATTACATTACCCCTTTTGGATGTTTATGGGCTTTATTTTACACATATATCATTTTTGGGACTAACCTACTAACCGGAGGCCCAGCCCATGTTGCTGTTTTTTTGCCTATTTCAGTATTTCAAGGAAAAGGAATATCAAACGGAGTCCAAAGGGAATGAAACCTTCAGGAGCGTGATTTTTGGAACGAACGTGATCTGGAGATCTTTGAGTGCAAGTCAAGAAGCTTCTGAGGGCCCCACGAGATAGGGCCCCCCCCCCCCACTGTAGGGCGTGCCCCCCTGTCCCGTGGGCCCCTCCGGCGGCCACCGACGTACTTCTTCGTCTTATATATACCTACGTACCCCGAAAACATCCAGGAACACAATTTCCACCGCCGTAACCTTCTGTATCCGCGAGATCTCATCTTGGAGCCTTCGCCGGCACTTTGCCGGAGTGGGAATTGACCACGGAGGGCTTCTACATCAACATCCTTGCCCCTCCGATGAGTTGTGAGTAGTTTACCACAGACCTACAGCTCCATAGTTATTAGCTAGATGGCTTCTTCTCTCTTTTTGGATCTCAATACAATGTTCTCCCTGAGGGAGTTCTGGACTAGGGGGTGTCCGGATAGCCGAACTATCATCATCGGTCGGACTCCAAGACTATGAAGATACAAGATTGAAGACTTCGTCCCGTGTTCGGATGGGACTTTCCTTGGCGTGGAAGGCAAGATTGGCGATATGGATATGTAGATCTCCTACCATTGTAACCGACTCTGTGTAACCCTAGCCCTCTCTGGCGTCTATATAAACCGGAGGGTTTTAGTCCATAGGACAAAACAACAATCATACCATAGGCTAGATTCTAGGGTTTAGCCTCCTTGATCTCGTGGTAGATCCACTCTTGTACTACCCATATCATCAATATCAATCAAGCAGGAGTAGGGTTTTACCTCCATCGAGAGGGCCCGAACCTGGGTAAAAACATCCTGTCCCTTGTCTCCCGTTACCATCTGCCTAGACGCACAGTTCGGGACCCCCTCCCGAGATCCGCCGGTTTTGACACCGACATTGGTGCTTTCATTGAGAGTTCCTCTGTGCCGTCACAATCAGGAAGGATGGCTCTTCCCATCTTTAAAGACGGTACCATTGTCAAAGGAGCTTTGGCCGCCGGCCAAACCATCCGGCTAGGTGGTTTTCTTATGACCGCCTGTTCGGCCGGCGCTTCGACGATGACCTCTCGGGTCATCAAAAGCAATCTTCACGTCAACTCGGAATTCACCGAGCAGCTGGGTCCGATGGAGCTCTCTTCCGTAAACGAGCTCTTGGATCGCATCGCCGCCCTGGGAGTCGCTACAGACTACGATCAGATTGGGCTTAAAACCGATCTGAGAGAGATTAACTCTCCCCAGGTTACCCACCACGTTGCGGTGGTAGAGGAACAACGCGGCGACTCTTCTTCTATATTAAAGACCAGTTATGTCCGGACTCCTGATCCCTCCATGCCGGATTCCCGTGGAGGGACGGACGTCAATCAAATACTGAACCTAAAGTCAGGCAGCAGACCAGATTCGTTGGACAACATCCAGCAATCCAAGCTTCCAAATTCGGAAAATTTTCGGCCCTTGAGCCTCAAGTTGGGCAGGGTTCCGGACTTAATTCCACCCGCCCACCCAAACATAAGCGATCTATCTCAAATCCGGCAAGAGACCACGGAAACAGTACATCATTACTGGGCCAGATTCCTCCTGGTTATGGACAGGATAAAGGACTGCCGTGAGGAAAGCGCAATCTCAATTTTCAGGAACAATTGCACGGACAAGGGAATCTTGAACGCCATAAGTCGTCGCGAAATTACACGCTTCACCGACCTGGCATCCATAGTACGAAAGTACTGTGCGATGGAGAGTGCCTGGAAAACCGAAGCCAAGTTTTCGGACAATCCGGCTCCGAACACAACCCTAGTCCGAAATAAAAGGGTGGATCATGCTCAGGCACCTGGTACAAAAATCAAAAAGCAAAAAACCCCTAAAGGGCACGGAACCGTACTGGAGGGATGGCTCAGCGCACCCTGTAAAATCCATAGTGTCGGATTTCGGGTTCCGGCAGACCCTTGAGGTTCGAACACTGGGGTGCGCGCGGAGATTCAACCCTCTACCAGCTCGTTCCTTACCGAATCGCTAGGACCTAAACTACAAAATAGAACAGCACAAGGAACACAAGATTTATACTGGTTCAGGCCACCATTGTGGTGTAATACCCTACTCCAGTGTGTGGTGTGGTGGATTGCCTCTTGGGCTTGACGATGAACAATACAAAGGGAGAACAGCCTCACGAGAGTCTGTTCTTGGCTGGCGCGATGAACTGCTAGGGGAGTTCAGTCGCCTCTCTCTCCTTGCGGGTGGCTAGTCCTATTTATAGGCAAAGGCCCTGGGCCTCCTCCCAAATATTGAGCAGGAAGGGCGCCAACACTTGGCCATTTTGAAGGGGAACAGCGGGTACACTTATCCTGACTAAAGTTGGTCCTCGCGTGTCAAAGGCTCTGGTGGTGACGCCGGCTTGGGCTCCACAATGACTTCCTCCCAGCCGTTGGGCTGGTCTTGGTCTTGTTGCACCGAAATGGATGCCTTTGCTTGATGCTCTTGCCTGCGCTTGCTCCCTTTGCACCAAAGAGGAAAGGAGGACACTACGCGGGCTGGCGCCCGACTGGCGCCCTTGGTCGTCATGGCTTGCATCATGGGCACCTCGCGAGGTACCCTGCCTTGAACTCTCCGCCTCCTCATGAGCCAGCCTGACGAGGCCGTGCCTGAGGAGGCCCCTTGTCGTCCGCCCCGCGAGGCTTGGCCCCTCGCGAGGGTCTTGAGCCTGTGTTGATGAAGATGGGCTGCGCTGGGCCTCCCTTGAGCCATGCCGTAGGCCACAGGAAGGCAAGTCTGGGGACCCCCGTTCCCAGAACGCCGACAGTAGCCCCCGGGCCCACGGCGCGCCCGAACTTGGCCGAGCAGAGAGGCGAAAGGGCAAGTGCGAAGCATCGCGGTCCCTAACAGCCTGTGGCCTTGGGCGCCGTGTGACGGTTGATTGGACGTCGGCGCCTCTGCTTCCCCATGATGCCTTGGTAACCACACAGATTCGACAAGTCCCTGCATGCAAAGCGGGACATGATTACCTGTGATCGTGGAGGCCGATGGTTGGCCTTTGCCGGCTATAAGTACGGAACGGCGCGCGCCCTTCTAGTCTGTCCTTTTGCTTCTCCTCCTTCCTGGGCCTTGCTCTGTCTTGCTGCAATGGCTCCGATCCGCCGGTTTTCCGCGGAAGAGAAGGGAAAGGCTCCCCAAGAGGATCCCGACCCGCTTCCCCCGAAGAAGCAGCTTGCCCTCTGGTGTCAGGGCAAGGGCGCTCGCCAGGAGGCGTCAAGACCCTGGTGTGAGCGGCCGCCACCAAGGTTCCCTCTTCCCTTGTACACGCACATTGGCGGCTCTGAAGGAGTCGATGCTGAACGCCACGAGCGGCGCCGCCGACAATG
>NC_041385.1:199657561-199659037 GCF_002162155.2 Triticum dicoccoides
GCCGATGGCTCCTGCCGGGAGTTCGTGCTTCACGCCGCCACGCCTCCTAAGTCTTGGATTCGTCTCCCTTCTTTCTTCGCCTCCGTCGTCCGGCAAGGGGAACCCCTGGGGCTTTGGCTGCAGCACGCCAGCTGCGGCACCCTCGCGACCGGGGCAGAGGTCGCGGTCGTTGCCCCGGGCGAGGTCTTCATGACTCGAGGCTGGGGCGAGGTCGCCCGGGTCTGTAGGACGAGGGGCGCCCTTGCGATACATCTGGAGTACGACGGTGCGTCGGTGATGTCCTTCAAGGTCTTTGATGCGGAGGGTTGTCGGCTGGAGTGCTGCCCCGGGAGAGGCGGTCGGGACCCTGCTGTGGGGAGACAGAGGCCGGCCGTCCGCTCCCTTGGCCGCTCCTCAGGCGACGAAGGCGCCGGAGGATCCAGTGACTCCGTCGAGCTCTTCGTGACTCCGGAGACGAGCTGCGATAGCTACGAGCCCCCGAGCCGGCACCGTTCCCGGAGTAGGGCGGGCTCGTCAGGTCATCGCCGCCCCTGATCTGGATGGGGTTGGCGTCGGTGCTGGGCGGCCCACTGTTGATGATGGCGTCTGCCGCGGCACCCCCTGTAGTTAGGACTCCTTAGGATTCGCGCCTTTTGTTCCTGCGAGGAGCCAAGAATATGCCCCATGGGGGCTTGTAAGATGTTTGTAGCTCCATCTGTCAATATGATCCTTATTGTGAAGCAGTGCGAGATGCTCATTCCGTTTTAGCTTAGTTTCCTCCTTGCGGACCTCATGAGGGCTTGATGCTCTGCGCCGACAGGTCCCAGTCCCAAGGCGGCTTCAGCCGTCGCTGGTATGCTAGGTCGCGATGCCGTGGTCAAGGCCAGGAGGTGAGCGGCCCGAGGTCCGGTAAGAGCCCCTGAGTCGCGATGCTCAAGAGGTCCCCCTTAGCGCTCAGGCAGCCATCATTCGGTGAGAAAGGAGAGCGACATTGCTAACACGGGATCGCATTGGGTGCGGGGATGGTGCCATAGTAACTAATGTTTCCGGAGAGTTACTTATATCGAGGGTCAGAGAAATGCTTCCTCGTGCGGCGCTAGCCTTGGCCGTCGCGAGGTTGCCTGGCGACGCTCCTTGGAGGGACCCTGCAGGCTCATCACAGACGGAACGAGGGTTTGTCGCGACAATCGACAGTTAGTCGTTAGTTGCTCTGGAGGAGCGTGGGAGGCCTCGCGAGGTGTACTGGGGTACCCGTGAGCCAGCGCGGGACTCATGAGGCCCTACCTCGAGGCGGGTTGCGCCTGGCTCTGGGCCTTATCTTGGAGTGTGTTCCTGCAAATTTGGCTATATGCCGGTGCTCTACGTCTTCGGGTCCCGGCTCTCGGGCTGGTCTCAGCCGTCGCTGGCATGCCAGGTCGCGATGCCATGAACAAGACCAGAGGGTGAGGGCCGGAGAGCCGGTAGGAGCCCTGAGTTGCGATGCTCAGGCACCCCCCC
>NC_041385.1:199659375-199685867 GCF_002162155.2 Triticum dicoccoides
GATGCTCAGGCACCCCCCTTTAACGCGCAAGCTTGGTTAGATGACGAAACTCTACGTCCTCAGGTCCCGGCTCTCCGGTTGGTCTCAGCCGTTGCTGGCATGCCAGGTCGCGATGCCATGGACAAGACCAGAGGGTGAGGGCCAGAGGGCTCGTAGGAGCCCTGAGTCGCGATGCTCAGGCACCCCCCCCCCTTTAAGGCCCAAGATTTCGACACCTAGGAGAAAAAGGCACCAAATAACAAGCATGGTGGATCGACAACATTGCCCTAAGATATACGCAAGAAGGATATATGCCGCCGGGACAGGCCCGAGCGGCTCGAGGACGATGCAGCCTGAGGGGCGCCCCAATAAGGTAAGCCAAGAACATGAAATAAAAGGGATACATGCCGCAGGGACGGACCCATGCGGCCTAGGAATAATGCGTCCCTGAAGGCGCTCCTACTCAGAAATGCAACTTAAAAGATGTCACCTGATGATGTTGGGGTCGAAAGGGGTGTTGGTGTAGCAGACTCGGTGGGCTGCGGGAGCCGATCCTCACGAGCCCCCAGGCCCAGGGGCCTCGGGAGGCTCCGGAGGCGCTGGCGGTTCCTCGCAGGCCATCTCCATCTCCGCCAGAGCTGCGGCACGCCTGACCTCTTGAGCCTCCAAGATGGCCCTCATGAGACGCTGGTGCGCAGCAGCCGCATTCGGCACGCCTTAAGGCATGCGCACGTAGCTGTGGGGCGGGCCCTCGCAACATCCCACTCGCGAGGGCCAGAGGCGCTCTTGAGGCGCGGCTCGGTTGAGCCCTGGTATGTCAATGCAGACGCGCAGCCCACCATCCTCGCCTGGATGGGGGGCCACGAACTCCTAAGGGTTTGGCCCTCCTTGCCTTGCTCCTTCTTGAGGGAAACGTGCTTCGAAGCATGCCTCCACGTGGTGCCCAAGCGCCTCCCTCGTTACCCTGGCGAGGTCGGCGGCCCTCCAGGGGAGAGCCCCCGCGGCCTGGCTGAGCGGGGCACTGGGCGCGCTTCCCTATGCGATGGAGGGAGGCTCCTCCTGGCCAGGCACGAGCCGTGAGGGGCCTGCCTCCTGAGGGGCCGGGCCGGTCGATGTCTTCTTCTTCTTGGGGGCGGCCTCGGGAAGCCTCCTGCCCCCGCGGTCTGGGTCTTCCAGTGATGCAGCCTGAAAGGCTCGCTCCAGGGAGCACACTACGTCTCTCTCTTCGCAGGGCACCGTGATGACCCCGCTGCTTCCTGGCATCTTGAGGACGTTGTAGCCATGGTGGGTCACAGCCATGAACTTGGCCAGCGCAGGGTACCCGAGGATGGCGTTGTACGGCAGGCGAATGGGGGCGACGTCGAAGTCGATGAGCTCGGTGCGGTAGTTGTCGCGTGCCCCGAAGGTGACAGGAAGGCGGACCTGCCCGATCGGGACCGTGGAGCCGTCGGTGACTCCGGAGAAAGGCTTGGTTGGCTGAAGCTGATTGTAGGGCACCTAGAGGTTGTTGAACGTTTCCACGGACAGGACATTGAGCCCTGCCCCGCCATCGGTGAGGGTCCTAGTGATCAGTACGTTGCTGATGATTGGGGAACAAAGCATCGGGAGGACTCCGGCTGTGGCCGCGCATTTGAGCTGATCCGCTGAGCTGAACGTGATGGCGCATGCCGACCACCTGAGAGGGCGCGTGGCCTCGAGATTGGGGAGGACTGCATTCACTTCACGGGTGAACTGCTTGAAGATGCGCTGAGAGGCTGGGGCTTGAGGATGCAGGCGATTGCGCGTGGTTCCTGGAAGCCCCCAGCCCCCTCGTCCTGATGGCGGTCTTCATTTCTCCTTGGCTGCGGCGGCAGCGGAGGGAGGCCTGCATTCCCTTGCGGGCGATCCTCGCGAGGCTGATCCCTCCAGCCTCCCTCGCGAGGCGGGTCCTGCCAGCAATCCTCGCGAGGTTGGTCGCGCCACCCTTGGCGCGGGCCGCGGTCTTCCCAGCGTCCTGCATTCCTTCCTCCTCCTCGGCCATAGCCCCGGTCTCTGCGGTCGGGACGTCTGCCGACCCTTCCCTCACACACGGCCCGGAGCTCTTGGAATTCATTGATGTTGTCAGTGTGAAGGTCGTGGTACACGCAGTACCGACCGTCCTTGGAGGGTTCGGGCTGATCTCTGCCCGCTTGGTGTCTCGCTCGGCCGCGAGTACGGCAGCCCCCTTGCGCTTTACGTCCTTGGCCTTGGGCTTCTTCTCTTCGGGGTCCGCGGCAGGCAGCTCGAGGAGGGAGAGGCGCCCCTCCTCAGCCCTGGCGCACTTGGTCGCCAAGTTGAACAGCTCCAAGGAGGTGCACAGGACTTCATGCATCGCTAGTTCCTCCTTCATCTTGACGTCGCACACATCGTCGGAGAAGGCGGAGATGATGGCCTCCTCCGTTACCCTGGGGATCTTGAGGCGCGCGTTGCTGAAGCGCTGGATGTACTTCTGCAGGGTTTCCCCTGGCTGCTGCTTGATAGGGTGCATATCGCTCATGGCGGGTGGCCGGTCGCGAGTACCCTGGAAGTTGGCGATGAAGCGGGTGCGCATCTCGTCCCAGGAAGAGATCGTGCCTGGGGCCAGATTTAGGAGCCAGGTGCGGGCTCCGTCCTTAAGCGCCATGGGAAACCAGTTCGCCATGACCTTTTCGTCTCCGTTGGCAGCCTCGATGCCCAACTCGTAGAGTTGGAGGAACTCCGCAGGGTCAGCCGTGCCGTCGTAGCGAGGAGGCAGGTCTGGCTTGAACTTGCCGTGCCACGCGACGCTGCGCAGCTCGGAAGTGAAGGCGCGGCAGCCCGCCGTGGCCACGGGGGGCCATGGGCGGCGGAGAGCTTGGTCCGGCGGGTCCCCATGCGCCGCGGCTGGGGGCAGCGCAGGGTCTTGACGTGCTGGAGCAGGGAGCGCTCGGGCAGCTTCTCGAGGGCGAGGGACTTCTTGGCAGCTCTTCTCTTGCCGCGCTGGCGCCTGGCGGAGCGGGTTCCGCCCAGGGGCCACGCGCCTTGGGGCCAGGGCGCCTTCTAGAGGAGGAGGCGGCTGAGGCGCCCCAGGAGATTCATTGCCCGCACAGGGCGGGGTGCGGTGCAGCGAGAAGGACGGAGCGGGGGCGTCTCTGGCGGCGCGGACGAGCTCAGCGACTCGGTCGAGCCATTCTTCGTAGACGTCGTCGATGGGGCGGTAGCGCAGGAGCTCGTTTGCCGCGATGAGCGCAGCTCGGGCCTCCATGGCCACGCGGGGCGCGCGTGACGAAGAACCAGCGGGGTGAGCGAGGATGTGGCGGTGCGGCCGTCCCGCCTCATGGACGGATGCTGGCACGATGCTTGCTGCTCGTTCCCCGCCGGGCCGGTGGCGGCGTTGACGGCAGGTGACGGGGAACGACGAGGGCACCCGCCGACGGGAGCCGTCTGGGCGACATGGGAGGCGAGGGCGGCTCAGCGCTCGGCGCGAGCCCGACCAGCGTCAGACATGGTTGCGGTGGTCGGGGAAGAGCGAGACGACGGAAGGCAGATTCCAGCGCACCCCTACCTGGCGCGCCAAATGTCGGATTTCGGGTTCCGGCAGACCCTTGAGGTTCGAACACTAGGGTGCGCGCGGAGATTCAACCCTCTACCGGCTCGTTCCTTACCGAATCGCTAGGACCTAAAGTACTAAACAGAACAGCACGAGGAACACAAGATTTATACTGGTTCAGGCCACCATTGTGGTGTAATACCCTACTCCAGTGTGTGGTGTGGTGGATTGCCTCTTGGGCTTGATGATGAACAATACAAAGGGAGAACAGCCTCGCGAGAGTCTGTTCTTGGCTGGCGCGATGAACTGCTAGTGGGAGTTCAGTCGCCTCTCTCTCTCTGTGTGTCTTCCTATCCTTGTTCTCGATGCCTCTACCTTGCGGGTGGCTAGTCCTATTTATAGGTAAAGGCCCTGGGCCTCCTCCCAAATATTGAGCGGGAAGGGCGCCAACAATTGGCAATTTTGAAGGGGAACAGTGGGTACACTTATCCTGACTAAAGTTTGTCCTCGCCTGTCAAAGGCTCTGGTGGTGACGCCGGCTTGGGCTCCACAATGACTTCCTCCCGGCCGTTGGGCTGGTCTTGGTCTTGTTGCACCGAAATGGACGCCTTTGCTTGATGCTCTCGCCTGCACTTGCTCCCTTTGCACCAAAGAGGAAAGGAGGACACTGCGCGGGCTGCCGCCCGACTGGCGCCCTTGGTCGTCATGGCTTGCGTCATGGGCACCTTGGGACGTACCCTGCCTTGAACTCTCTGCCTCCTCATGAGCCAGCCTGACGAGGCCGTGCCTGAGGAGGCCCCTTGTCGTCCACCCCGCGAGGCTTGGCCCCTCGCGAGGGTCTTGAGCCTGTGTTGATGAAGATGGGCTGCGCTGGGCCTCCCTTGAGCCACGCCACAGGCCACAGGCAGGCTAGTCTGGGGCCCCCGTTCCCAGAACGCCGACACATGGTACAAAAGGCGCCACTCCAACACATAGCATTCGAGCATGTTGGATACTACGGCAGGTAGCCAAAAGTGGCGAAGAGCTTCTAGCCCCGGAGAACCAGCCCAATAGTACCAGTACGGTACTAACAGTCTTCGAGACTTTTGCATCATATAATATGCGGAAACGAACAATCCGCAGCCTCGCCGAAGTCTACCAAGTAGCACAACAAATCCATGGAGCGACACGGCTATCACCTTCAATGCCAATGACGAACCTAAATTCCGAACAGCCCGAGCACTAGCCGCATTGGTCCTCAGTCCAATAGTGGACGGCTTTCGTCTTACCAAGGTACTCATGGATGGCGGCAGCGGATTAAACCTCATCTACGAGGAAACCCTTCGAAAAATGGAAATAGACTGGAGCCGCATTGAGCGAAGCAGCACAACCTTTAGAGGAATAATCCCTAGTCGGGGAGCACGCTGCACAGGTAAAATTACACTTGATGTGGTGTTCGGCTCGCCGGACAATTACAGGTCCGAGGAGGTCACGTTCCAAGTGGCCCCGTTCAGCAGCGGATATCACTCTTTATTAGGGCGAGAGGCATTCAAAATTTTCCAAGCCATACCCCATTACGGGTATATGAAGCTTAAAATGCCCGGGCCCAATGGAATCATCACTCTTGTCAGTGATCCGGACATAGCACTCCGCGCTGAAAATAAGAAAGCCACACTAGCCCTAGAGGCACTATCCGAAGCCCTGGCGGCAGAGGAACTCACTGGCTGCACTCCATGGTGAACAGGGACGATGTGATACTCGATAAGAGATCCAAGTCCACATCTTTTAAACCAGCGGATGAAATAGTCAAA
This sequence comes from Triticum dicoccoides, assembly GCF_002162155.2. Taxonomy (NCBI): domain Eukaryota; kingdom Viridiplantae; phylum Streptophyta; class Magnoliopsida; order Poales; family Poaceae; genus Triticum; species Triticum dicoccoides. The sequence goes on from NC_041385.1 coordinate 199,664,671, forward strand.
TTCCAAGTCCATCCAACGGACCCCACAAAGACGGCCTCCGTTGGGGCACAATTAAACCCTAATGTAGACGCCGCACTACGAGAATTCCTTCGAGAAAATTGGGACATTTTTGCCTGGCACCCTTCAGATATGCCAGGAATCCCACGCAGGCTGGCAGAACACACCCTAAACATCCTAAAAGGATTCAAGCCAGTAAAACAGGCTCTTCGGCGATTTTCCGAACCCAAAAGACAGGCAATGGGAGAGGAGCTAGCCAAACTATTAGAAGCCGGATTCATCAGAGATATAAAACATCCGGACTGGCTAGCGAACCTGGAGATAGTACCAAAAAAGGACAAATCCTGGTGCCTTTGTGTCGATTTTAAAGACCTTAACAAGGCCTGTCCAAAGGATCCTTTCCCCCTTCCCCACATCGACCAAATCATCGATGCCACCGCAGGGCACGATTCATTGTACTTCCTCGACGCATACTCCGGATACCATCAAATCAAGATGGCGGAAATAGACCAGGCCGCCACGGCATTCATTACTCCATACGTACCATTCTGCTTCAACACAATGCCCTTCGGACTCAAAAACGTCGGCGCAACATATCAGCGCATGATTAAGACACGTCTGGCTACACAGATTGGCAAAATGGTGGAGGCATATGTAGACGATGTGGTCGTTAAGACCAAACATGTCGAAACTCTAGAAGACAATTTGAGGCTCACATTCGACAACCTCCGAGCATATGACATTAAGCTCAACCCGGAAAAATGCGTTTTCGGCGTACCGGCCGGAAAGCTCTTGGGCTTCATTGTATCCGGTAGAGGAATTGAAGCAAACCCAGCCAAGATCCGAGCTCTGTCACAATTGGATATCCCAAAAGACCTCAAACAAATACAAAAACTGACTGGATGCCTGGCGGCTCTAAGCCGCTTCATCTCCCATTTGGGAGAAAAGGCATTGCCCCTCTATCGCCTCCTCCGGCGCACTGAACACTTCGAATGTATGGATGATGCCACGGCCGGACTCGAAGAAATAAAGGCCATATTGGCAACAAATCGTCCTGGCCGCGCCCAACCTGGGCGAACCGATGTTATTATACATCGCGGCAACACATCAAGTTGTCAGCGCGGTACTCGTCATCGAACGAGAAACAGAAGGACACAAATTCCCTCTTCAAAAACCAGTGTACTACGTATCCACTTTCTTAACTCCATGCAAGTCTCGGTATCCACATTATCAAAAGATAGCGTACGCAGTGTTCATGGCATCCCGGAAGCTGCGACACTACTTTCAAGAGTGTTCGATAACAGTGGCCTCCGAAGTACCTCTCAACGACATTATAAACAACCGCGACGCGACGGGCAGGATTGCAAAATGGGCCATTGAGCTCTTACCATTTGACATAACCTACAAACCACGGCCAGCTATAAAGTCGCAAGTTTTGGCTGACTTCATCGCCGAATGGACCGAAGCTGAACTCCCTAAAGAGTACGGCGCATACTCCAATTGGATCATGCATTTCGACGGCTCCAAAATGTTGGCCGGCTTGGGGGCTGGCGTCGTATTGACGTCCCCAACCGGAGACACAGTCCAATACATACTTCAGATAATGTACACGGACTCCAACAATGCAGCCGAATATGAGGCCCTTCTACATGGTCTCCGGATGGCAATCTCCATGGGTATTCAATGCCTCGAGGTGCGCGAGGATTCAAACCTCGCAATATCCCAAGTAAATGGAGACTTTGACGCCAAGGATCCGAAAATGGCAGCGTATCGTAACGTCGTCTTAAAAATGTCAGCTCGGTTCGAAGGACTCGAATTCCACCATGTAGCCCGGGATAATAACCAGGCAACCGACGTGTTGGCACGCATCGGCGCAAAACGTGACGCCGTCCCTCCAAACATCTTCCTGGAGTGGCTCTTTAAGCCATCCATATTATGGAAAGAGGAGTCCGGAAATAACAACCCAGAACCAACCGCACCACCCAACACGGAACATTCTGACATAACCAGTGGCTTAGCCAATGAAATAACACCTTCAGCCCACGAAATAATGGCAGTACTTGCCCCGTGGACAGAACCATTCCTAGCCTACTTAATTAGGCAGGAACTTCCCGAAGACCAAAACGAGGCCCGCTGCATAGTTCGGTGATCTAAAGCCTACAAGGTCCATGAGGGAGAACTTTATAAGAAAAGCACAACCGGAGTCCTTCAAAGGTGCATCTTTGAAGAGGAAGGGAGAAATCTCCTGGCTGAAATTCACGCCGGACTCGGCGGGCACCACGCTGCAGCTCGGGCCCTTGTGTGCAAGGCCTTCCGTACATGATTTTATTGGCCGACTGTCTGGGCAGATGCTCAGGACTTAGTCCAATGATGCGTCGGTTGCCAGCTCTTTGCTAATCAAAGCCACATGCCACCCATCGCCCTCAAAACTATACCCATCACCTAGCCGTTCGCGGTCTGGGGGCTTGACATGGTTGGACCCCTTAAAGGGGGAACCCACAAGCAAAAATACCTATTGGTGATGGTGGATAAATTCACCAAATGGATAGAGGCCAAGCCGGTTAAAACGGCCGAATCCGGACCTGTGATAGACTTCATATCTGGGGTAGTACACCGTTATGGCGTCGCCCACAGCATCATCACTGATAACGGCATGAACTTCACGGCCGACGAGGTTAAACTCTGGTGCAAAAACATGGCATCAAGCTCGACTACGCTTCAGTCTATCACCCTCAAAATAATGGTCAAGTCGAACGAGCAAATGGTCTAATCATGAACGGCATTAAACCCAGGTTAGTGCGGTCCCTCATGGAATCTAACATGCACTGGATGGAGGAGCTCGACTCCGTACTCTGGGGGCTGCCGACCATGCCAAATCGTACTACCGGATTCACGCCATTCTTTATGGTATACGGCGCAGAGGCAGTTTCGCCCTGCGATATAATTCATGACTCACCTCGAGTGCACATGTACGAAGAAAGAGAAGCCGAGTTGGATCGGCAGGATAGTTTGGATGCATTGGAGGAAGAGCGCGACGTGGCAAAGGCTCGTTCCGCATTCTATCAGCAGCAGGCTCGAAGATATCAAAGTAGAGAAGTACGGGCCAAAGCTTACAATGTTGGCGAACTAGTTCTACGTCTGCCGGACAAGAAAAAGGACAAACTCAAGCCCAAGTGGGAAGGTCCCTTCATCATCGATCAAGTCCTGACCGGCGGAGCATACCATCTACGAAATGCATCGAACAATCGACTCGAGCCGAACCCATGGAACGCAGCCCGCCTCCGAAGATTCTACGCCTAGCGTCGGACTCAGAGTTCGTCTCCCTCCTCCGTCCACATTTTATACGTTTGTTGTCTTTTGTTTTTTTCCTCTTCCTTCCTCCCTTCTTTCCGTAAAGCCTTTGTGGGCGGACCTGCGCATTGTTCGCACACACTTGACGTGCTGCTCGCACTCATTATACCTGGGGGCTTCTTTAACAGAAGCTTATTTATACGGGCTTCATGCCCAACACATGCGTCACACTTCCGCGTGTACCTTTTACTCACCATTATATGCATCGATATGACTTAAGTTTTGGCCAAGCTGGGTTGCCTGGCTCCTGTGCTTACCCCTATGTTCCCGATTGTTCGACTAGGAGGTAAAGGGAGCACCTCTGCGGTTGTTACTGCCGGGTCAGATGGATGTGTACCTCAGACTGGGTGAAGCCGAAAGCTAGCGTTCTTAAGGGAATATTCGGTCGGTGACTTGAAAGATGATTTCTTACTTATTTATTTATCTGTCCCCAGATGCTTTTCTGCTCTTTTCGCAGTCCGGACATGCACTTTAGGGCATGCCTCCCAGGGAAAGGAACCCCTAACGGAACTATTCTCCCTGGAAGATGTTTCTTACTAACCATGTAATATAACATAACTAGTTGGGAACTTGTCTGATAAAGCACTAATGACCCCTACGCCTGGTCTCCATGCATGCCCTGGTTTTTGCATAACCGCAAGGGTATTCGGACACAATCTGGACTGTTGGGTCCCGAGGTTGAAGCGAAAAGGTCCGCAAAGACAAACGATCTACAATCCGGCTAGAAGGCATTATACATGTCATTTTAAAATACATCGTCAAATTGACTAATTGTACTCCTCTTCAATCACATCTAACACGCTGTCTAATTTACAGTCCCGTTGGGAATACTTAGCGGCCAACTCTACTTGGCCGTACATTAAGCTCACAGGGATCTCCTTCCCATCGGGCCCCACAGGTCCGACCTCGGCCATGTGGTTCGGATCCGCCTTCGTGTACCGCGTCTTCACCATGGCCCAGGCCTCCCTGGCGCCTTGACGGCAGGCCGATATCTTCCACAGACGGAAGCACTGCCATGCTCCCTGAAGCTTCTCCGCAAGCCCTCCAAGACCCTCGGGTAGGGAGACAGACGGCCATAAGGCCTGGGCGACGCCACTCATCGCCTACCGAACACGTTCGTGCAGTTGCAGCAGCTTGGGAAGCTGGTCACCCGTTGAACCGGGCATTTCCTCCGCAGGGCGACCTGTGAGCACACCTACAGACACATTTCTGTCAATCGACTTCCTCGCCGAACTCATCTTTTCAAAAGAGTTCGCTCAAGCACTTACTGTAGATGCCGCGACGAAGCCGCCCATTCTCCTTTACGGAGTCAGACAGCTGGACCCGAACATCTTTTAGTTCATCGCCTAGCTGGGTGTTGGCATCTTGGAGTTTGTTTCTCTCCTGCTGCACCCTCATAAGCACCTTCTCGCCGGCCTTCAGCTGGCGCAGCAGATGTTGCTTGTCCGGATCTAGTCCGGCGCCCTCTGCAATATTATTGTCAGACTTACACACAAACCGCACTTCATAAACTACTTATCTTTTCGAAATATGTGTTACCAGTGGGGGCCTCTGTGGCTCCTCCTGCGGCGGCTAGTGCGGCCTCATGTTGGGCCTTGCACTCTTGAAGCTCCTGGGACAGATGGGTATTCTTCTCCATAAGATCCTGCATATCAAATGATCCTTAAATCAGTTATTCTAACTACTTTAAGTCTCGGGGGCTACTGGCATATACAATTATTAAAATTCCTTACTCGTATGTCTTTCACATACTGCTCCGTGGCTCTGGTTTAACCATCTTGAGCAGCACCGAGGTGCGCGTCTCCCGCATTAAAGGCATTCAACGCCTCCGGGGAGAAACACGCGTCACGAAGAACTGTCCGGCGGTGCCTGTGATTCATGGCGCTCTCCACCTCAGACCTGGTGGCGGACAGCCTATCGGCATCCTCCGTTGGAGGAGCATCCGGCTCGCGCCTCGCACTCGCCTCCCCCTCCGGACCAGGTGTTGGAGCCTGGCTGGCGGAAGCTTGGTTGGCAAGCTCCCCAGGCATAGTCCGACGAGCGCTCTTTCTCCTGGAAAAGTCATGAGCATTAATATACCTCCCAGGAATCTTTCCCTTAAAAACGGTGGCGTGCCACACCGTTGTGGCGATGTTTTGATTCGCACCGCACCCCTCTTCTGCCTGCTGGGCCGAACTGACCCTTGTTGGTCAGCCGCCGCGGGTTTCGGCTTCCCGGCTTGAAGGCACCTCCTGCGAGACACCGTTGGTATACGGTGGTCAGAAATAAGCATGGACGAAGTAACGATGTCAGGACTCCGGTCATAGCTACCTGGGAAGCCGGAGATAAACCGAGGTAGTCAGCCGTAATGGCGACTAGAGCATTGTCCATGCTAAGTTGGTGGAACACCCCGTCAATTAGCTCCACCTCTATGTCCGGATCCTCTCCGACGGCCGGATCAAGGGATCTTCCCGGATCCTCGGGTTGTGGAGTCGGACTGTGTATGCCCTCCACATCCCGGCGCAGATCCTGCGTCGAAATCATAAAGTAAGACAATTAACTTTGAAAGCACGGATCGGATAGATAAGCGTCCGCTTACATAGCTCCGAGGGTTATTCATGGAGAATCAATTCAATGGACTTGTGTGGAGGAAGTCCTCCTTCTCCCCCTTGTACAAGCCGGATAGGATCTTCACCAGATCGGCGGCCGATCCCGGCCCCTTGCGGCCATGACGGGTGGCGTCATTCTCCCCATTGAAATCCTACATGGGGTGGCCCCTATATGGAGCGGCTGCACCCCTCACATAATGCACGTGGCCATGACTCCAATCATGGTCAATCCGGAATGGGCCAGCAACCTTATCCGGCCCATCAGATATTGGACGCTCCTATCATCTTCCCGTTGAGGGCTTCATGGGCGCCAACTCAGGCGTTTCTTCAGAGGAGCGTTGTTGAACTCCAGGAGGCCGATCCGAACTGGGTCCGGCAGTGGAGTGTCTTCCATATAAAACCATTCCGAAGGCCAGTCTTCGGACGCCTTCTTCGGGGTTTCGGATAGATATACAGTCCCGGCGATGCGCCATATTTCGGCTCCGCCCACTTGTTATATCGACCCCTCGTGAGAACGGGGTATGAGGCAAAACAATCTCTTCCACAGCGCAAAATGGGGCTCGATGCCCAAGAACAGCTCGCAAAGAGCTACGAAACCCGCAATATGCAAAATGGAGGCGGGCGTAAGGTGATGAAGCTGGAGTCCGTAGAACTCCAGGAGCCCCCGGAGAAATGGATGTATGGGAAATCCGAGCCCCCTTATTAGATAAGGGACGAAGCACACCCGCTCTCTTTGTAGGGATTGGGTGTGTTCTCCGCCTGCTTTCCGTCTTTGTAGGTGGCCAGTCCGGCTCGAACCGGGACCATGAAAGCCGGAGGAAGGTATCCCTCCGCTTGGAGCATCACCAGCTCGCTGTGCGGGACTGAACATCTCCTCCAATCTCCTAGCTGAGGGCTGGGAGCGCGAGAGGAGTAGCCGCGTCGACTGTCCATGATGGAGTGGATTTTTGTCAGAAGCGCTCCGATGAGTACTCGCGGAAGGAGGATGGTGTGATTTGGATCTAGATCCTTGCCTCTCTTATAGGCAGCTTATTCGTGCAGCTTGGGGGTAAAACGTAAAAATACCCTGGCTTTTCGCATTCATACGACACGTGGAAGAGGGCCATTATTGGGCGTGGAAGCCAAGGAGCGCAACATTTATAAGGAAGCCGGACACTTTTCGGCAAGCACATGGAATTCGGAGGAGAACCCGCCTTGCAATGCCGAAGACAATATACGCGCCGGACTCGTCGTCATTGAAGCCTGGTTCGGGGGCTACTGAGGGAGTCCTGGACTAGGGGGTGTCCGGATAGCCGAACTATCATCATCAGCCGGACTCCAAGACTATGAAGATACAAGATTGAAGACTTTGTCCCGTGTCCGGATGGGACTTGCCTTGGCGTGGAAGGCAATCTTGGCGATACGGATATGTAGATCTCCTACCATTGTAACCGACTCTGTGTAACCCTAGCCCTCTCCCGTGTCTACATAAACCGGAGGGTTTTAGTCCATAGGATAGAACAACAATCATACCATAGGCTAGCTTCTAGGGTTTAGCCTCCTTGATCTCGTGGTAGATCCACTCTTGTACTACCCATATCATCAATATCAATCAAGCAGGAGTAGGGTTTTACCTCCATCGAGAGGGCCCGAACCTGGGTAAAAACATCGTGTCCCTTGTCTCCTGTTACCATCTGCCTAGACGCATAGTTCGGGACCCCCTACCCGAGATCCCCCAGTTTTGACACTGACACTCCCCCTCTCTTGAGGAGATCTATTTGATGTAAACTCTTTTTGCGGTGTGTTTGTTGAGATGCGATGAATTGTGGATTTATGATCAAGTTTATCTATGAATAATATCTGAATCTTCTCTGAATTCTTTTATGTATGATTGAGTTATCTTTGCATGTCTCTTCGAATTATCAGTTTGGTTTGGCCTACTAGATTGGTCTTTCTTGCCATGGGAGAAGTGCTTAGCTTTGGGTTCAATCTTGCGGTGTCCTTACCCAGTGACAGAAAGGGTTGCAAGGCACGTATTGTATTGCTGCCATCGAGGATAACAAGATGGGGTTTATATCATATTGCACGAGTTTATCCCTCTACATCATGTCATCTTGCTTAATGCGTTACTCTATTCTTATGAACTTAATACTCTAGATGTAGGCAGGAGTCGGTCGATGTGTGGAGTAATAGTAGTAGATGCAGGCAGGAGTCGGTCTACTTGTTATGGACATGATGCCTATATACATTATCATGCCTAGATAATCTCATAACTATGCGCTTTTCTATCAATTGCTCGACAGTAATTTGTTCACCCACCGTAATACTTATGCTCTTTTGAGAGAAGCCTCTAGTGAAACCTATGGCCCCGGGTCTATCTCTTATCATATTTTCTTTCAATCTACCTTTATTTGCATCTTTACTTTTTGCATCTATATTACAAAATACCAAAAATATATTTATCTTATCATACTATCTTTATTAGATCTCACTTTCACAAGTGGCCGTGAAGGGATTGACAACCCCTTTATTGCGTTGGCTGCGAGTTCTCAGTTTGTTTGTGTAGGTGCGTGGGACTTTTGAGGAGCCTCCTACTAGATTGATACCTTGGTTCTCAAAACTGAGGGAAATACTTACGCTACACTTTGCTACATCACCCTCTCCTCTTCGAGAAACACCAACGCAAGCTCAAGACGTAGCATGCGACGAGGCAAAGAAATGTTTCCCGAATACATAATTGTACATGCATTGCAACAGGTTATCGGATGAGGCCAATCAAAAATAGTAGTACACTATTTGTACTAGCTTCACATGCTTCGCGCGTCGTGCGGGTGTTTTTACTGTAGCCATCTACGTAACCAGCACCTTGAATCCTCGATACTAGTACTATATAGTAAGTAGTAGGAGTAGTAGGGTGGCATGGGCCAGAACAAGCATTCACATCCAGGAGTATGGCACACACCACCAGCACGACTTCCATCTGACACCATATTTCTTGGAGTCTGTGCTAGAGCAATCTCTTCAACCTCATCATTGCTCTAACTCAGCCATCACGCGGCGGGCGAGGTGGGGGTTTGCCGATAGTCGGTTTCCTTAACTGCGGTCCCACTTGTAAGGCCAACTGCAACACACGACCCCAAACGGACCTCCGTTTTGCACGAACTCCAACGATAATTTTGACTAGAAAAGCAAGACCAAAGAAAATGAGAACCACAAGAATACATTTTACTACTCCTGTAAGTTGGATTAGTGCCTTCTCGATGCATTCATTGTTGATCTGCGGAGGCTCGATCTTGCGTGCTTCTTTCTTCTTCAAGTGTAAAGAAGTATACGTTGCTTCCTCGCATCTAGTCTCATGTCTAGCCTCTATTCTAGTACTCCCTCTGGTCCATTTTTCTCTGCGTCTAAGCAGCAACATGCATACCAAGTAGGAGTATCAACAAGTGCACTAATCTCATCGATAGCCTCTGTGCTAGCTAAAAGTCATAGAACATCTACTAAATTGTGCTCTATCAATATATGGATGTACTCTTCTTCCCAATACAAAAACTTGCATCCATTCTACTCCCTCCGTTGCACAATACATGCCTTCTATTTGTCAAAATATATATGTATCTAGACATGTTTTAGTATATAGGTACATCCATTTTTGGACAAATGGAAGTCAAGTATTTTGGAACGGAGGGAGTACACAATAAAATTTTTAAGTTAGCACAACTAGTCTAATCCGAGAGCAGAACCGAAGATTTGGTCGGTTTCTTCCTCCTTTTGCCGACACGTGGGACATCCAGCATCGAGGTCGTGTCATGAAAGAAAATAGAGTGGTTGTTGAAGCCACGAGATGTGCATCTTGGGTTAGACTGTAAATAGAATCTTACTACTCTTGAGTAACTCCAAAAGCGGCCACCAAAGATCTTTCTTGGATTTGTTTTCATCACCAGCACGTCGAGGTGAAAGATGTGTAGGTTCAGTGGGTCCTCTTGCATTTTGACTGACATGTGGGACCGCACGTGAGAAAACAGACGATGGGCTCCGCGCGTCCGCTGGCTGGCTGAGAAGAGAGATAGAGGAGGGCTGAGCACGGACTGCAGGAAATTTGTTCTACGTAGTACCTCGATATAGGCTCGATATAGTGGGATGGCATGGGCCATAACTAGTATTCATGTCTAGCAGTACGGCACACGCCACCACCACGAGTCCCATCCAACACCAATTTTCTTGGAGTCCATGCTACAGCCATCTCTTCTCCCTCCTGTTTTCTCAGCCATCACGCGGTGGGCGGGGTGGGGGTTTGCCGATAGTCGGTTTGCTCAACTGCGGTCCCACTTGTAAGTGAAAATGCAACACCGCACGCATTCCCGCTTGAGCGGCGTGCCGGACCAACTGTGTGGGGGTGCGACGCGAACACGGCAGGCTTTTCCTTTTGAACTCGTAACTTGTAAAATTTGGTTCTGCTCCATGCCGCGATCGATAGATAGAAAATAACGATTTTTCCTAGAGTAATGAGAAGTTTGGTTCTGGCACCGTTCATGCATGGAGTACGTACGAAAATTATGAAGTTGATGCAAAAGGTAAGATAATTACTGTAGTATCATATACTACTACATATTTTTTGACGGAAAGATAAAAATACATACGGATCCATCAACGACATCCTCACGCCCTAGTGCGCCGGGTCACCAACCGACGTGTGAGGAGCAGTGGCATTGGCGGCGAGCTCAATGTGCTTCTGAACATCACTGTCCAAGGTTGCCCTGCGGTCCCAGAAGGCCAGCGTCCTATCGTCCTCCTATTGCATGTAGTAGTCCTTGTGGACGATTTGCGCGTAGACGTGGGTGATTATGTCGATGGTGTCTTGCTGCACCAGGCGCTACATGGCGAGCGCGACCTCGAGGTGGACATTCTCCGGCGCGATGGCGGGCAGTCGCAGGGCCACTAGTGCGTCAAAGAGGTTGTCACCATAGTGGCCATTGAGGGTGGCGGGCATCGCAGAGCCTGGGCGCGTCGGCTGGAGGCTTACGTCAAAGTCGTCCGCGAGCTTCTTGACAACGGTGAACTTGTCAAGGAAACCGACGAGGACCTCATCGAACAAGGAGATGAAGCTGTCGTTCAAGCGGCCCCTCGCCCTGGAGGCCTCAAGAAATACTACCTGGAGATGTTCCTCGTTGCCGGGCCGCAGGCTGGCATCATGGACCATCTGGCATAGCCGGCTGATGCTCGCGCTCATCGCCTCAATGGGTCAACTGATCTTGCGATCCGAGTGATCACTCTTGCCCTTGGTTAGCTTGCGTAGGTGCGTAGGATTTCGTACTACTCCTGGCCCTCTACTGCACCTGCCATTGGCTGTATGATAGGTGGGCCAGCCACCCCCTGGGTCCACGTGTCATTCACCCAAAGGTAGTTGTCGTAAGTTAATGAAGCTGCGTCCCCCTCCGTGCCGGTGCAGTATAGTCATCTCACCGGACCTCTAGTTGGGGCCTAACGAGAGAAGTTTGATGTTTACTGGTTTATTGGTCCCCTTTGCATTTTGCGCCAAGTTTTGACCTTTGGTTTAACTAATAAAATGTTAATGCATGTAAACAAAAATGTTGTGTAAGTCACATTACGAAAACCAAATAATCCCAAAACACTTAGCCTGGTCATAGTGGAGAGTAACTTAGACTAGTAACATGCGTATGTTACTAGTCTATGTTACTATCTTTATAGTGCATAGTGTCATAGATTAGTATCATAAGTGGTCTCATTTATTGCCATGCATGACACATAGTAGCATCACATTTATTATGTTACGGTATCTACCTATGTTACTATAACCATCTCTCTCTTCTTTAATTGCCTGCCACATAAGCATGTTTGTGAGTCCCAAGTGCATGATACTACTTATGTTACCCCCACTATGGCTAGCCTTAGGCACAGTGCATTAACTCCCTCCTTGTTTCTTATTTCGTGACATATCAACCAATGAGAGATGTGGGCTGTGCATGCTTTCAATGACTTGAGACTACCAAACATGACATGCAGTGTTTAGTTCATTGCATGTAATGCTATTAGTAGTTAGCAAAAAAACATTAAGTTCTCTCGCCGATAGGAATAAAACACCATGTATTTATTTACAGAGGGAGTAGTACATTTTTTGTGACATGCATTACTACTAGATATTGCTAGTCAAATACTAAAATCCAGATGGACGTGGTAGTACTCCTAAATCCAGACGGTGGTGCTACTAGTACTAGCACTGTACTACCCATTGGTCAAATTATTACGTGCTGCTCCTCACAGTGAAGTGACAAGACCCTGCGCCGAAGATGACACCTGAGTATAGGCGCCGTGTTCGGCATACCATAGTCAGCCTCACCGTCTGCAGTCACTATCATCATGGCTGTAGAGCTAGCCTGCTTACAACTAGCCCTGTTCGACATAATTTCCCGTGCATAGATGCCGGTGCATTGCACAGAACACCAAGATTGCGGGTGGACGGCTCCGGCAGCGGCCATCGCGCCAGATTTTTCCACCACTTTCTAGATGTGGTGGGGAGGAGATAAGGCTGATTGTGAGAGATAAGGAGTTGTTTGTAAATAGGGAACAGGTACGGGCATCTTTTTGCAAAGATGGAGAAGCTTGGTTTGTATGCGTCAGATCTAGATCCGACGGCTATTGGTGAAAGATGTGAGGCACAACATCATCACCAGCTCAGGACCTGTTTGATTCGCAGGATTTTGAAAACGCGGGAATAGGACACGGCAATATTAGAAGTTTCAAACTGATATTACAAATGTGAGGAGTAATGCTGCACCTAGGAAGAGGGAATTACTGGGAAGTTTACATAAGAACTTTTGTTACTTTAGATGGATGCAGCATTATCATACAAATTAAAATCCACCGCCCTGACAAGTTACTAATGGGAAAATAAGTTTTCGAGTCTCTGGCCGCTTGATGTTTCAAAAACAAATTCAGCTTCTGCGAAGACTTTGTCATTTAGGCTTAGACGCTTGCGGTGATCAGCACGCCATTCATTGTTGCGACAGAGAACACCAAACCTCATTACCTTGAGCACACTTGCCTCCAGAACAAAGAACCTGGCCAATTTAATCTCAGATGTGCTGCCTCGGTAGTCGATCAAATCAATTTCTATAAGATGGAGATCAAGGCATTCGATGAGATTGTTATAGTGCAGCACATTTTTCACTTTCGGGTCTTTTTTTATCTGCAAAAGAAGAGAACATATTAGAGCAGCTGGCTGCATAAGATTGTTGTGTCATCAAGAGGTACCAATATCATTTGCTCATATGATAGGGTTGGTTGGCTAGTGATATTTTCTCTCTCTCTCTCTCTCTCTCTCTCTCTCTCTCTCTCTCTTTCTGTTTCCTCTCATTTAACTAGGAGCACGTGAAGAGCTTCGGCATTTGTTGCCTTCCACTATGTGGCCGATGCCATATTTCGCAAAAGTATGCCACATAATAGGCATCGATGTCAAATCAAAAGATTTTGGCACCGCTCTCGCGATGTGAGAGACTTGGCACCGTTGTGCACACGGACCCACATGTATAAACAAATCAATCAAACCAACTACACCAGCCTCTCACTCTCCCAAACAAGTGTTTTTTATTGCCTCAGTCCTCTCTCTCTCTCCCACGCAGTGTTTTTTCATTGCGTGAGTTAATTTGGCACCGGAGCAAAGTAGGTGATCCAGATTGGGGCACCAGGTGAGCAATGGAGGGGCATCGATGCCAAATGCATCACAAGTGAATTTGGCACATGTTTTGTCCTACATAGACCACTTTTGTACTCCCCCCGTCCCAAAATTCTTGTCTAAAATTTGTCTAAATACGGATGTATCTAGTTACATTTTAGTGTTAGATACATCCGTATCTAAACAAATGTAAGACAAGAATTTTGGGACGGAGGGAATACTACCTCGTATTTAGTATAAAATTTTGACCATAGATTTACCTAAGAAAATGCCAATGCATGTCACTAAAAATTACACCATTTGAAATTATGTTCAAACATGAATCCAACAATGTAGTTCTTAGTGACATGCATTAACATTTTGTCAGTTCAATCTATGGTCAAATTTTGATACTACAAAATTGGAAGAGTAAACCAGGACGGAGGTAGTACTTGCTCTTAGGGTAACCATAGAGTTACTCGAGTAGTCTAAGTTACTTTCCACCATGACTAGCCTAGGCTAGTATAGTAGTACAGCATAAAAACAATGTAGGTGATCACGTGAGAAAAAAATACTAAAAACATTTCTTTCGGTGCAGTGCGTAGATGCAGTTTTGAACACTACACTTGTCATCGTAATTTGGTAAAATTACGAAAAAATTGAGCTACGTTGTGATTACCGTTTACTTATAGGAAAGAAGTTTAACCTCGATGAGTAGCTTCTCCGTGCACGGAAAGCATGTAAGGAATCCAACAACTTGATCTAGATTGGGGCTGATAGATTTTAGTGCTAAGATCTTCACTGTGCGCATGGACTGGGTCAAGCTTGTGGGAATCATTTTCTGGAAGACGGTCATAAATACATCAAGAAGAAATTAAAAAATGTGAATTTCAAGAAGACGGAGAAGAAGATGAGTGCTGTACCTGAACGATTACGGATCCAATAAAGAGTTCGAAGAATTTGGCAGACGAGTACACCAACGCTGTCAATTTCGGCGCGTTAATGACCCTGATTTTTGTTGGACCTTCTAGATCCGATACAAGAAATCTCTCAAGGAAAGGCACATTCTCAATGACCATAACGTGGAACAGCTGGAATGATCTCTTCCCAATTGATGTCTTGTTGCGGGGCAAGCAAGACACATAAATCCATCGGAGATTCGTCGAGGCGATGTGGAGGCTAATGAACCCGTGGATCTGCTCAAGACGAAGGTACTCGAGCGCAGTACAACTGCGGAGCAGGTGCTACATAGCCTTCTTCGAGATGACAACGTCGAAGAGGTCGAGCTGCTTGAGTTGAGGGAGAAGAAGGGCGGGCGCGGCATTAATCTGGGGAAGATAGCAGGAGTTGAAGCTGGCGCGGTGCAGCGTCTGCGTGAGGCGGAGCGCGAACGGCGGTAGAGAGCGACATCGTCCAGCTTCAAAGCTGAGCTCCTCGAGCTGATCGAGGGCGGGGGATAAGAACCACTCGGTGAACTTGGGTTGGACCTTGCAGTTGGCACTGAACATGCGGATGTCAAGGCGTCTGGCTGGCCCAGTGTGCGATGAAAGGATCTTGGAGACAGCGGCCATGCGTTTGCAATCCCCGTTGCAGAGGCAACTGTCGACGGTGAGGTTGAGGGGGATGCAGCGCCAGAGGGGGCGCCACCGCCGGGAGAGTAGGGCGGTCTGCACGGCAGATTTGGTGGTAAGGAGGCCGATGATGACGAGCAGCATGTCATCGGGGAGGCTGCTGATGAAGTCCAGGCTCGCCGGATGCGTTTTTGGCTCGAGCCACCTCCGCTTGTTGGCTGCCTCGCCGTCCATCTCAACCGGCGGCGACGCTGGTGTACACGTGTGCTGGTGAGTGTTGTGTGCTGGGTGTGCGCGAGTGCGTCCTTCTGTGCATGCCACCGCGCAGTGGTGAATTGTGCGCGAGTGCATCCTTCGTGCGCAAGAAGTTTGTCCTCAATGCGCCCTTAATTTACTAGCGTGCGGGGTGCTACCCCGTGTGGTTTCAACTTTGTTTACTTCACCACGTGTCAGATGGGCCTCTAGTTTACTTATTTTCACCCACTGCCACATGGGCCAGCACACCAAGATACAGAACACGAGATGACAACGCAGCATGTGGATTGGTTGACCGGTTAACTAAACAATATACGGAGCTATACGCTAACACAGTGAGCGTATAATCCGTCGGTATAGAGAGTTCGAGTGAGAGGGGAGGCCCGTGAGAGATAGGAGAGAGAGAGAGAGAGAAAGAGCTACTCCCTCCGTTCGATAATGTAGTTACAACATTTTTTTAAGTCAAACTTTTGAAACTTTGACCAAGTTTATAAAGAAATTACTTATATCTACAATACGAAAGATAAATGATAGTATGAAGTAACTACATGTTGTGATGAATCTAATGATCGTTCCAGATGTAAATGTTTTTCACCACATATACCTGGTCAAACTTTTCTGACGTTTGACTTCTCAAAACATCCATATGCTTATGGACGTGACAGAGTCCCTAGAGAGAGAGAGAGAGAGAGAGAGAGAGAGAGAGATAGAGAGAGAGAGAGAGTGAGTGAGTGAAAAAAGTGTGTGTGCGTGTGTGAAAGAGACATGGACAACATACGATAAAAGTAGAGAAAAAGCGTGCATGTCTTATGCAAAACATATCACACATGCATCTTCGACAACGAAGGCAAGGTGAGGAGATAGTGTGTGGTTGTTTGGAACCGAGAGAGGAAGACCCCTAGCACGTGGACATGAGGGGTCTGACAAACAAGGGAGAGAGGTCCAGAGAGACATACGGAGAAAATGCAGACATGGGGAGGAGAGAGTGTATGTTTGTCATAGAGAGATCCCCTGGAGATCGTGATGGGACTACATGGGTGGGAGATCGAGTGACAAGGTGTGTGCGCAATAGAAGCTCCCCCGAGAGATATCGAGATAGACGTATGGATGGAAGGAGACAATACGTGTGTTCCTGATGGCTAGTAAGAGATAATCATAATTAGGAGGGGGGGAGTGCTTGCGCCTATGGCCCTGTTTGGATACTCTAACTTAGTTAGAGGTTAGAGTTAGATTCATACCCTGAACTAACTCTAAGTAAAGAGGTGTTTGGATGGCAGGGTTAGATGGAAGAGAAGCTTCAAGGAAGTGGGGAGGGATCTGCTGCGGGGAGAGCGAGAGAAAAAAGTGTTTATTAGTGGTCCCGAGAAGAACTAACCCAAATAAGCACCTCTTGGATGGGTTAGTTTTTTTGGATGGGTTAGATGCATCTAACCTAAACTAACCCTCCTGTTTGGATCTTTTTGGGTTAGTTGACTCCAAATTAACCCAAACTAACTCTAACCCATGGATCCAAACAGAGCCTATGATGGAGTGAAGGATTATGGTACTTAGGGGGGTGCGTGTCACATGGAGAGAGAACAAGGGCGGAGAGTGTTGGATGGGTCTATATGTATAGCGCGAGCAAGACATGTGTTGTGTGAACCAGGGAGATATAAGGCCAGTTTGGCTTGGGTCGTGAGCATCTTTTGCGTGGCCTGGGGTTGTGGCTGGATTTCATGCACGCTTGTTTGGTTGCTACCCTGTGAAAAAGAAAGCCCGCCTGGGCTGGGTTCCCTTGCACTTTAATTAGCCTGGCTGAACTCCAAACACTGCAAGTAGCCTGGCCCAAGCGACCGATTTCTAATGCCTGGCCGTGCCTGGTCGTGCGGCCACGTGGCTAACAGCAACATGGATGGATATTAGCATTAAATAACTGATGCATGGATTGATTGATGGGACGTTGATGCTTTGCCTGGCCCAGGCATGAACCAAACGTGTCACCCCAATATGCGATACTATCCTAAAGAGACTCGAGGGTCCCACCAAGGATAGAACCGCATATTGATATGCTTTTGCAAGGTGGATATCACTACATCAACATTACATAATAGATAGGGATACATACAAGAGGCATACAATTCCACACGATTACAACATCATCATACATAAGAGCACCATCCGACTACGGACGAAACACAAACAGAAACTCAAACGACATCCACCCTGCTAGCCCAGGCTGCCGACCTGGAACCTATTCCCTGATCGAAGAAGAAGTAGAAGAAGAACTGACAACAAGCAAGCATCGCTCTCGCGTCATAATCATCGCAACATGTACCTGCAACTGTCGTTGTAGTAATCTATGAGCCACGAGGACTCAGCAATCCCATTACCATGGGTATCAAGACTAGCAAAGCTTAACGGGTAAGGAAAGGGTAAAGTGGTGAGGTTGCAGCAGCGACTAAGCAAGTATGGTGGCTAACATATGCAAACAAGAGCGAGAAGAGAAGGAAAGGAACGGTCGTGAAGCTAGTAATGATCAAGAGGTGATCCTGAACTCCTACTTACGTCAAACATAACCCAAAGACCGTGTTCACTTCCCGGACTCCGCCGAAAAGAGACCATCACGGCTACACACATGGTTGATGCGTTTTAATTCGGATCAGGTGTCAAGTTATCTACAACCGGACATTAACAAATTCCCCTCTGCCACATAACCACGGGCACGGCTTTCGAAAGTTTATACCCTGCAGGGTGGTCCCAACTTAGCCCATGATAAGCTCTCGCGATCAACGAAGGATATACCTTCTCCGAGGAAGACCCGATCAATCTCGGAATCCCGGTTTACAAGACATTTCGACAATGGTAAAACAAGACCAGCAAAGCCGCCCGATGCGCCGACAATCCCGATAGGAGCTGCACATATCTCATTCTCAGGGCAACACCGGATAAGTCAACCTACGAGTAAAACCAAACCTCGAGTTTCCCTGAGGGGGCCCCGCAGGTTGCTCGTTTCGGACCAACACTTAGAGAAGCACTGGCCCAGGGGGGGGGGGCTAAAATAAAGGTGACCCTCAGGCTCCAGAAACCCAAGGGAAAAAGGGCTAGGTGAGGAAAATGGTAAAACCAGGGTTGGGCCTTGCTGGAGGAGTTTTATTCAAGGCGAACTGTCAAGGGGGTCCCATAAATCACCCAACCGCGTAAGGAACGCAAAATCCGGGAACATAACACCGGTATGACGAAAACTAGGGCGACAAGAGTGGAACAAAACACCAGGCATAAGGCCGAGTCTTCCACCCTTTACCAAGTATATAGATGCATTAATAAATATAAGAGATATTGTGATATCCCAACATAATCATGTCCACCATGGAGCAATCTTCAACTTCACCTGCAACTAGCAATGCTATAAGAGGGGCTGAGCAAAAGCGGTAACATAGCCAAGCAATGGTTCGCTAGGAAGGATGAAAAAGGTTAGAGGCTGACATGGCAATTGGTGAGGCTTGAGCAACAAGAGATAGGTAGCGCGGCAAAGCGATAGAACGAAGCAACTAGCATAGCAATGATAGTAGTGAGATCCAGGGTAGCGGTCATCTTGCCTGAAATCCCGCTAGGAAGAAGAACGAGTCCATGAAGAAGACGAACGGATGAAGCCGAACCAAGCGTAGAGGAACGAATCCTCACGATCGCAACGAAACAGGAACTATCGAGAAGAAGCACACAACATGGTAAACACACCACACATGAACAAGGCATGATGCTCAACCAAGTATGATGCATGACAAGGCTACATGAAGCTACTCATGGCAAGAGATGATGCAAACAAGAACAACATATCCAGGCAAGTTTAAATGAGGCTGGAAACAACATGTAACAATTTCGGTAAGTCCTCATATGCAAATTCGAAATTGGTCCAGATCTGAATAAACCTTATGTTCAAGTTGTTAAACAGCAAGCTAAGATGCACCAAGATGATCTACACGAGATTCTAGTCAAGTTACATATAAGGTTCATTTAATTCGGAGCTACGGCCGAAGATATGAGCAAAACAATTTAAACATGGCATTGATGCAAACTACATACAAACATCAAGCAAACATCCCAAACAAGGATGCAACATGATAATATGAAACTACGTGCAAAATCAAGCAAGTTTCATATAGAGCATGCTCAAAATGGAGCAACAGTTGAACACATACACTCCATACAAGTATAAGCGACAAGCTGTCCAAAACAACAACTAGGCATATTGCAAGCATCAAAACAACATGCTACAATACAACAATATGAAAACAAAAGGCATGGTCATGATGTGCAGGTAAAGCATAACAAATCATGAACATTGAGCTATCTCCAGAAATCAATAGAACATGCTCAAAAACACATGGCAAGATTGCATATAATAACAGTTTACAGACTTGGCCGAAGTAACATCAGGTTGCAATGTTTAGAGCTAGCAAAAAACATGTTACAGGAACTTAACATGGCAAAAAAGGCATGGCATGAATCTACAAAACTAATAGAACAAATGTCCCTTATTGGCCAGGAGCCAAAATGGCACAAAAAATATGATGGCACCCATGTAAACATGGCAAGTTATATGATAGATTCAGACATGGCATGAACAACAATAAGTAGGCATGTTGGTGAACTTGTACCACTCACCAAAAACAATACATGGCATGAAAAGGAAACCAACGGTAATAATACATGTTTATGAAACTAATCATGGCAATAGCATGGTCATAGGGTGCATGGATCACTAACAACAAACATGGCAACATTGAAGTTAATGTTAACAGGCTGACAGCAACATTATTTAGCAAGTTTGGAGCAAGATTACGACAAGCTACAGCAGTCTATAAATGAACCCACAGGCATGGATGGATAGAGCATGACATGTATAACAAATCATCCTTAGTGAACATCTCCAGATTATGCATAGAATGACTTGTAGCAGCAGGTTTACCTAGCATCATGATATAGCAGAATCTGTCTAGCAAAACAGCAACAGCAAGTACCATACTTCACGAGCTCGATGCACTCAGTACAAGACTCACACAAATACATGGATGGAACCACTGTGAATATGGCATGACATATATCAAAACACATGTAGAGCTCATGCCCATAGGATGCACACACAAAATGCAACGAAAAAGACAAATCATCAAGTTCTGTTAAGACACAGCAGTTAATATCATATAGCACTCTTGCAACGATGATTAGGGCATCAAGATGAACTCAAACAAACATGGCACAATGAAATGAAATGTAGAGAATCTCAAAATGAACATTTTGACATACTACACGCACAAAACAGAGCAGCATGCATGAAGTTATGGCATGATGAACAGGCGCACAAAATGTAATTATTTTAGGGACTTGCGCGTTTTCTGAAAAAAACAGACGCGCGTTGAAAAGCTAAAAGACGCCTAGGGCGAGGGGTATAGGGGATGATCACCCTGGGCCCGGACCACGACGGCCGGGAGGAGGCAGATCTGGCCGGTGAAGAGCTGGGTTGGGCCTCGGCTTGCAGGGCCCACAGCGGCGCGAGGGGGAGGCGCAGCCGTCGTGCTCCCCGATCCCGAACGGGAATGAGGCAGGAGCGGCGGCGGCGGTTGGCACCGGCGGCGAGCAGGCGAACTCGGGGCGGCACGGGGTGGATCCGGCAGATCTGGGCATGGAGACCCCGGATCCGGCCTCTGGCGAGGACGCCGGGCCTCACATGGCCGGCGGCGAGGTTTGTGAGCGACGGTGGCGGGGTTCATAGGTCCGGCGGGGCGGAGGAGCTCGCCGGTGGGGGCGGAC
>NC_041385.1:199686276-199749054 GCF_002162155.2 Triticum dicoccoides
GCATGGGCTTGGGCGGGCCGCGCCTGGGCCGAGCTGGCGCGCGGCGGCGCGCGGAGGAGACACGGCGGCGGGGACACGCGGCGCGCTGGGATTCGCCGGGCGCGGCGGCGTGGACACATCCAACTCGGGACGGACATGTCCGGCTACAGAAGGTGGAAGAAGACTAGGGTTAGGGGGATTCATCCGCGAATTTCGGGGGAGGGGGTGTTTAAATAGGTAGAAGGAGCTAGGAGAGTCCAAATGAGGTGCGGTTTTCGCCCACACGATCGTGATTGAACGAACGAGAGCATGGAGGGGGTTAGGATGGGTTTGGGGTCACTTTGGAGGGGTGTTGGGCTTCCACACAAAGAGGGCTTTACGGTTCCCCGGTTAACCGTTGGAGTATCAAACGACCTCCAAATGGAACGAAAGTTGACAGGTGGTCTACCGGTGGTATACCAAGGACGCTTGGCAAATCACGGTCCATTCCGAGAATGTTTAACACCCGCACACGAAAAGAGGCAAAATGGGGCGCCGGGGGACATAGGAGTGTCGGACTGCAAAACGGACAACGGGGAAAATGCTCGGATGCATGAGACGAACACGTATGCAATGCAATGCACATGATGACATGATAAAATGCAACACGCAAGAAAATGACATTGAAATGACAGCGAATAACTGGCAGACACCTGGCGCATCGAATCCGGGGCGTTACAAAACGCTTCAGCACCACACAAGCCTGGCCAGGCAGAAATATTTTACATCTCACGTCCACACCAGGCTGTACCGGCCATCAAGGCATGAGGGTCAGGTCATGAACCAAACTGACCAATGAAGTTTGAGAGAGATCAAGGATCCCCGATAAGGCTGAGTGGTGCGTTAGATAGCTGAGAGGGGGAAAGAGATATTCCATCCGCTCGATAATGCAGTGCATGTAAATTTTTTAGAAGTCAAACTTTGGAAACTTTGATCAGGTTTACGCAAATGTTATTTATATCTACAATACCAAAGATACATCATACAAAACTACATCTCATGGTTAATCTAATGGTATATGTTTGCCGTACTAGATGTAATTGGTTTTCTCCACGTACATGGTCAAACTTTGTGATGTTTGACTTTTCAATAAATCTATATGCTATGGACGGAGGAGAGTGCCTCAGTCGAGACAGATCAAGTGTGTGTGAAGGATAATGAGTAAGTGTGCAAAAAGAGTATGTGTGTGAAAGAGAAAGTGACACCAAACGATAAATTAGAGAGACAATGTGTCTTTTCGTTTCTTATGCGAACATATCACGCATGCATCTCCGAGATGGAAAAGCGAGGCAAGGATATACACGAAGATAGCTAGTGTGTGATTGTTTGCAACGGAGAGAGACACCCCTGTAGCACATGTCCAATAGAGGTCTGGCCAACAAGGAAAAAAGGTCGAGAGGGACACATGGATGGCATGGACGCATGGGGAGGGAGAGAGGGTGTGTTTGTGATAGAGAGATCCCCTCGAGATCGTGAGGGGACTATATGGGTGGGAGATCGAGGGAGTGCATGCGCGATAGAAAGATGCCCCGAGAGAAATCGAGATAGACCATGCACATGTTTGTCATGGAGACTAAGATTAGCTAGTCATATACATATAGGGGGGACTGCATGTGCCTACAATTGAGTGAGAGACCATCATACTTGGCTAGCTGGGCATGAGATTGTGTGTGTGTGTGCGCGTGTGAGATGGAGAGAGAACGAGGGAGAGAGATAGAGTTTTAGATGGGCCTATTGAGTACGAGTGAGATATGCATGTGTATGTGTGACCCAGGTGGATGGAGAGTTTGAGAGAGGGGGGAAGAGCTCAGAGACGACATAGTGGTGCATGAGAGAGTTACGGGCAAAGAGCCAAGGAATTTGTGTGCGTACGATGAGTGCACCCAAGATATCTAGCTTTGACTAGCTAGAGTATCATACATAGTGCGCGAGAGAGACCTATAGAAGGTGTATATATGAATGCGAACAGAAAGACCCCCCCCACACACACACACAGAGAGAGAGAGAGAGAGAGAGCTAGAGAGAAAGGGAGAGGGACCAACAAGGTTTTTGTGTCGGATGCGTGCGATAGAATTGAAGATTGTCGGTGAGACAGTGAGAGAGAGAGAGAGAGAGAACAGGAGTCCGGGAGAGGGGGAGGTCGCGTTTTATGCATCAAAGACTGATATAAACCATGTTTCGATATAAACTTGCATTCAAATATTTAAATTGGTGAACATATTGTCTGCAATCCACACATGAACGGATATATGCGTATATCAAACAAGTTCATTAATTTGACTTTCAACATGTTCATGGAGTACTATAATACTGTACAACATGCTACTCGAATGAGGTGTTCAATTTTGGATTTAGTTCACTATTTTGACCTACTGAACGAGCTACTTCATTGAATCGACATATTTCATTTTGGTTTTGATTCGCGTTTTTGAGTGGGTCAACTATTTGTCATAGAGTAAATCGCTAGCAACGAGCATGTAAAAACACATTACTCCCGAGCATCATCCCTCCATCTAAAAAAGAAGTGGCAAGCTAATATTTCAAAATTTGATTCGAATCGACTTGGTAAGGTAGACGTGGATGCTCGTTCTTCCAAAATTTGAACGAACCGTTAAACATCCTCTATGCTCGGTGGAATTCACACGAGCAAATAAATGGAGACGCGAAATTACCGTCCTATGTGGGACACGCATCAATTGGCCCGTTGTACATCGAGGGTAGGATCGTAACTTCATCCAAGCGCGCCTTCTCCTTGGCCGAAATGAAATGTGCCGAATAATTCATAAACCATGGTCGGCAAAACACGCTCTCCTCGCCCGAAATAGCTCGCGCCCACTATTTCTAAAATGCTCTCCTCGCCCGAAATCGCTCGCGCCCACTATAGTTCAAAACACGCCCTCCTCGCCCGAAATCGCTCCCGCCCACTATTTGGGAGAAGCAAAGTTACTCTACTATCCCCGACCCTCAGTACACAGACCAAAGCCGAGAAGCCTATAGGCAAGGGTAGAACTGTAACTCCCCCTCACATTTCAGACAAATGCGTCCGTAAGACATGGTTCCACTCCCCTCCCAATTCCCCCCCGCCCGCCCCCATTCATACCTCGTGGGCGCCAAATCACCTTCTCCCCGGGAAGCTCCCTTCTCTCGAGCCGCGAAACCTTAGCCCCACCTCCATGGGGCCCCGACCGCACCAATTTCACAGCCGCCCTCCTCCCTAATGCCGGAGACGCTGTCCAATTGTCGTCGTGCACTGGGCCGTGTGCCTCTTACTCCGTGCTGCTGGTGCTGCCTTGACGACGGCCGCGTGAACCGTACCGGAGCTGACTCACCCCCGCCATTGTTCACGGCGCCGGAGCGGCTCCAACTTCGGATCTGTCCAGAGTCCTTGCGCTGCTTCCGCGTAGCCGTTGACCGTCGCGACATCGCTCTTTCCCTGCCACCGGTCGCCACCGCAACCGCGCCGACATCATCGACTCAGCAGCTGGACCTGCCTACTTCACCATGCCGCCAGATAGGTCGCACCCTCATCTCAAATCACTTTATTTAGGCATCAGTTGTCTGAATTTTTATTCTGGGCCAATCGATTCCCAATGGTAAGCAGCACCCCTCAAGGCAGCGGAGCTCCTAGGCTGTCGGTTGGCTGGTGTCTAACGTAAGGGTGCGGGGCCGCAAGTTCGCCATGGAAGCAATGCTTAGATGGCTATCTTTTAGAGTTGCGTGGGTTGAAGGTACTGCCGCCGCCGGATCTGGATGACGGGGAGTCTTTGTGGATTGGCCCGGGGGCGGCGCAACCACGGTAGTGTGGTGTGCCGGGGAGCGGGGTTTTGGCTGGGGCCACAGACGGTGGAGGCAGGCTGCTCTGCGATTGGTCGCTGGCTCTTCGGGGAAGATTCCGAACAGTGTCAGCCGGGAGGCACAAGACGGCCATCAAGCCATCCGGCGTAGATTGGACAGTACCAAAATAAAATAAAATCGTGTGACCCCAATTTAGTCTTCAGTCAACAGACGTGTGACCACTCTCATACCTTGCAGTTGATCTCTTAGTGTGTTTCTTCAGATCAAAGAGATATGTCGTTCTTAACATTATGTGTTATCTGCATCTTCAGACACACCGTCTTCCGACTCACCGTAGCTGCTCCAACAAGGGAAGCATACACCAGAAGGGATCTACAGTGCCCACTCAACAGTTCCCTGCATCGATTGCGCGTGCCCGACATGGACAGCCACAACAACTGCAGGGCCATCGACAAGTCAGCACATGATGCTCACTCCTATGGATGGCAGCCAGATAGGTTGTACCCTCATCTTACTTGTGTGCAACATTTATGGCTTTGTTATTCATCTAAGCACGGAAAATAGATCATCACATTTCACTGTATATTCATGTTGATCTCTTACGGGTCTTGTTTAGGAGTTCATGTTGTTCCATAGTTCAGCTAAGATACTTATTCTTTAGGTAACTTTGTTCCATAGTTATCATGCGTCAGCCAATGCTATCCCAGAGGCTGGTGATTATAGTATTATACCACTTCTAGTATTACCTATGTTGTTCTTTAATACTTTTTTGTGCCATCTAGTTAATCTCGAGTACAAACGATACATATTCTGTAGCTTTCATCTGTGTTCTCCCTTTAGTTTATGAGACTTGTTGCTGCTAGTTAACCCCAGTCCTACTATATATGTCGTCTCCTACATGCACTCATTACATAAATCTAACTAGTAGTTGTCTTCCATGAATGTCAAATATAATTGCACACACTGATATATCCACAAGAACCTCACGGAGCAATGTAAAGGCCAATAAACTTGATGTCAATGATACCCAATATGATGGAACATGTAAAGGCAGTTCTTCAGAAGACTTGCAGAAAGATGATGTATCCTCTTCACCCTACATGGTCCTTGCTCTAACTTGGCCTGTGATTTGGGTACAACATGCATATAATGTCCTGGAGTGTATCTACTCTGTTGCAATGCCATGTGCTTAGCAGGCTGATCATGCATGTAAATATGTCATGCCTTCCTGTTTTTCAGTAGCTATTCCATTCATGATAACATGTTTTCAAATTCAAGTACTGTCATTCTACTCCATCGCAATGCCATCTGCTTAATTTGGACATCATGCTTCTGAATATCTTAGGCATTGTTATTCATCAGTATGTACTTCATCTGTCTGCCATACCATGTTTTTTTACATTGAAGTGTTGTTCTAGTGCTCTGTTGCAATGCCATCTTATTTTCCCAATCATACACATGTATGTTGTCTTAGTTATTTCTGTATGTATTCTGCTAGCATATAGTTTTACATTCAACTAGTGTTTTTTTGCTGTGTTGTCCTGTCGTATCCCTAGCTCTTACACCATACTCCCTCCGTTCGGATTACATGTTGCCGAAATGGATAAAAAAGGATGTATCTAGAACTAAAATATGCCTAGACCTATCCATTTTTTCGGATAGAGGGAATACATGTCAATATGTCATGCCTTTCTATTCTTCAGTACCTATTCCATCTCTCTGTTGTCGCATGTTTTATAATTAAAGCACCATTCTTCTATACAAGGCATGCAAGGGGAAGACGACTATGTTAGAATCTGAAGGGTTACAAACAAGGCCTTTGCAAAAGATCCAAACGCCAGGAGATAATAAACCAACTCGAGTTTTTATAGATACTGCTCCAGCACAGAGAAACCCAACTCCTACTGATAATAAGCAGATTCCATTGGCCAAAGAACTAGTCTGCTCCAGTCCAGCAAAACTATGTCAACTCAGTTCTAAGAAGCGTGTGTGTATCCTTGCATCATGAAATTTTATAGCATGCTGATCATATTTTCTACATGTTTCTTACCCATCTCTCTTTTAGAAAATAAGCTTAACAAATAGAAGAATTTCTGCAATGGTATCGTTTATGAGGAAAGATTCTTACAGGAATTCTCTGTGCTCCAATGTAGATGTAAGTACCTGTTGTATATCACTATATTTTTACATCAGCATGTATTTTGTTAATCGGTGTGAATCCAACCTTTATCTGATCTAAATTTAGTTGTAGCAAAACGTATGATTAAAGGCCACAATGTTGATTTTTGTAAGGAAAACTGCCTGATAGTTTTGCATCCTGAGCTGCATGAGTGTACTATCTCATATCAGTGGGTTTGAATACTTTGGTTCTGCAGTGGTTTTTAGTGTTTTTTACTGTGTTGTCCTGTCGTATGCCTAGCTCTTACATCATACTCCCTCTGTCCGGATTAAATGTCATAGAAATGGATAAAACTGGATGTATCTAGAACTAAAATACGCCTAGACCCGTCCATTTATTTCTGGATGGAGGGAATACATGTCAATATGTCATGCCTTTCTATTCTTCAGTACCTATTCCATCTCTGATGTAGCATGTTTTGTAACTGAATCACCATTCTTCTATATAAGGCATGCAAGGGGAAGACGGTTATGTTAGAATCTCAAGGGTTACAAACCAGGTCTTTGCAAAATATCCAAACGCCAGGAGATAATAAACCAACTCCGTTTTTCATAGATACTGCTCCAGCACAAAGAAACTCAACTCCCACTTATAATAAGCAGATTCCAGTGGCCAAAGAACTAGTCCGCTCTAGTCCAGCAAAAGAATGTCAACTCCATTCTAAGAAGCGTGTGTGTATCCTCGCATCATGAAATTTTACAGCATTCTGATCATATTTTCTACATGTTTCTTACCCATCTCTCTTTTAGAAAATAAGGTTAAACGATAGAAGACTTCCTCCATTGGGATCGTATTCGAGGAAAATATCTTGCAGGAATTCTCTGTGCTCCAATGCTGATGTAAGTACCTGTTGTATATCACTATATTTTTACATCAACATGTATTTTGTTAATCGGCGTGAATCTAACCTTTATCTGATCTAAAATTAGTTGTAGCAAAATGTTAAAGGCGCCAATGTTGATTTTTGTAAGGAAAACTACCTGTTAGTTTTGCATACTGAGCTGCATGAATGTACTATCTCATATCACGCACATTACTGAATTGTAGTGCTTCTCTGGTTGCCCATTCATTCATTGTGTCAACTTTGCTTTCGTGCTACCTTACCTGGCTGATGATAGATGTGCCATATTGTGTTAATTTGGTGTAGGCTAGTTGCCCAAATGTTCGTTGTGTCAGTGTTGCTTTCCTATTATCTGACTTGGCCAATGATAGCAATGCTAGTGTGTTAATTTTGTGCAGGATGCTGAAGATAAGAAGACAAACTCTGAAAACAGCAAGGCAACCCCATTGTTTCTTTCCTGTAAATCTAGGCCAGGTAATATGGCAATAACTCATGATTAATCTGTTTGGTTCCCGTCGTAATTTATGTTATGATGCAATGGTCGAGACACTCTCCAATATCAATAATACAAGCCTTCCAAAATTGCCATCTGAATCTGTTTAGTATCCTCTGTCTCGAATGCAATGGAATAAATGTATGTTTGTGAACCAATTAATGGCTGAAGCAATGATGGAAATGATGGATGAATTAGAGGTGCAGAGTCGTGCGACACAACAACTAATCAATGTTTTCAGAGACAGTGTAGCAAAGCAGAAAGAACTTGCCCACATGCTTATGGGCGTCATATGTGCTGAGGTTGCAGATTGTGACGTTGTAGATGGTTAGGTTCTGCTCATTTATTTGCACTAGCATCAATCTTTGATTGCCCAGTGGATGTAATTTCCTGTAATATATGCTGGATGTGCAACGTTATTCCCTGTATACCGTACCTTTGCTTGATCGGTTTTGGTCCTATGCATAATTGCTCATCGTAATGGGCTCAAATTATCTAATTTGGCCTAAAGACATGTACAAACTTTAGTGGGCCCATTAAGTTAATGGGCCATTATTAGGCCGAAAGTTAATGGTCGGACCTCTTACCTCCCGGGTCGTTAACAGGCCGACATCGAAGCGGGCAACAGGTGGCCCCAATTTATTTCACAGGCCGTTAACAGGCCATTACTAAGTTTGGGCTACATATGGCACAACTATACTGTAGGCTTTTAGCAGGCCGAAAGAGACAGCGGGCTTGTACTGGACCATGAAGACCATGGGCTGCTAAGAGGCCGAAAGTCAGGTTGTATTGTAAATGGCACAACTGTGTTGTGGGCCTTTATCAGGCCGAAAGAGAACCCGGGATGGTATTCGACCATGAAGGGCATGGGCCGTTAAAAGGCCAAAACTAAGGTCCGACTGCAAATGGCTCAACTCATTTATGGTCCGTTAACAGGCCGAAAGGCACACAGGGCCGGGAATTGGCCCAACACTTGGATGGGTCGCTAAAAGGCCAAAACTCAGGTCCGACTACAAATGGCCCAACTGATTTATGGGCCGTCAACAGGCTAAAAGTGACACCGGGCCAGAAATTGGCCCAACACTTAAATGGGCTGCTAAAAGGCCGAAACTCAGGTCTGACAACAAATGGCCCATCATATTTATGGGCCGTCAATAGGCTGAAAGACACACCGGGCCGGAAATTAGCCCAACATTTAAATGGGTCGATAAAAGGCCAAAAGATGTACATCCTGAAAATTGGCCCATCCATTAAATGGGCCGTTAACAGGCCAAAATCTCATCGGGCTGCTATTGAGCCCAAATATATAGCAGGCTGTTAATGGGCTCGAACTGACGATGGGCTGTAATGGTGTCAAATCTTTAACGTGCCATTGATGGGCCGAATTGGCACATCTCGTATGGGTCGTGGGCTTAAATGGACCTGACACAAGTAGGCCTTATATGGGCTAGCCTGCTAATTTTTACTGGGCTGGCCTTTTCACAGGAATGGGCCTCTGTTGGGCCGTGCCATGTGTCGACTATCATAGGCGCCTTCCATCCAACGAGTGGATGACATCTGTCCCAACGATGAGCCGACACGTGTTTCCTCCAGCCAATGATAATTTTACACATGGAAAATCCCCATTGGTCGGGGCTGTTAATGGGTTATCGGATTCAAAACCCGACCCGATAGCTTAACGACGTTCCGTTACGGTGGATGCCACGTGTCGTTCACCCTTGACGAAAGCACTTCTGTGATGCACGATTTATCGTCATGGAAGTGGACACTTCCGTGATGATAATTTTGGTAATGTCATGGAACACTTCTACGACAGCACAGGTATGACTATCTTGATTCTGTCATAAATTTGTCATGGATGTACATGCATGACAAGAAATGCGACCTACTGTGACAAACACGTATCATCACGGAAGTGTATTTTTTTTGTAGTGACCACAACAAATGAACCAACCGTTAACTGAGCACCACATTGCACAAATATAACATACACCTAATAGAAGATCGGACACTTAACCAAACCAAGCATGCTTAACAACTTGGAACTATAGCAATTTTATTTGTTTCTCATGTATTTTGTACAGCCAAATTCGATTTATTTCTCACATGGTATACAATAACAGAATGCACACGCAACAATTGAACATCGCATTGTAGGATTGAACCAAATAGTTAACCAAACACCACAACAAATGAACCAAACGTTAACTGAGAACCACATTGCACAATATAACATAGTCCTAATAGAAGATTAGATGGTTAACCAAACCAAGCATGCTTGACAACTTGGCAAATTGCACCCTAAAGAATTAAACATCACACTTGCAGAATTGAACCAAATAGTTAACTGAACACCAAATTGCATGACATATAGAGCATATACACTAGAGCAGAAGATTGCATGGTAAAAGTAGATAGCACAATTCACTAAAATTTGTTAAGGAAAGGCAGTAGCTAGCAAACTGAACATGGGTCCTTATAGTGAGCTAATAAGACAAGCTACTCATTGTCGGAGATATCGATGACGATTGGCTCCTTGGATATGGAAGAGGGTGAGGCCTCCACATCGTGGGTGCCCTCATCGTAGTGGTGAGTTGCCTGAGCCGCTCCGGGCACCAACCTGCTGGCTCTCGAGATGAGGTAAGCATGTGCACGCTGAGAAAACACCTCGTAGTCTTTGTCAAAGGCATCAATGGTGGCCTCAAGAAAAGGCCACGAACGGTCGTTTAAAGCGGCCAACTGCACCGCGACGTCGGCACGCGAGGCGTCAATGATGGGCTCGACGGCGAGGTGCTCCTCCAAGATCTGGGGGTCGTCATGAATGGCAGCCATCGTGATCTCATCCGCGCGTGAGGCCGCGATTTGCTTCTCCGCTGTCAGGACCCCGACTCAATGCCACATCGATCTAGCATTTAACACCTCATATCACTTTGCGGACTCACGCATGGTATTCCCACGGGTGTCGCCTTACCTTTGCCCGGGACCGTTTGCGCCTTTTGGCACACGTATATGATTGTCTCGCTAGCATCCATATGATAAGGAGCCCGGGCAGACATGGCTAGTCGTAAACCCAAAGTGGCACAAACTTACAGGGACAGGCATCCATGACCCAGCATCAAACGTGTCGGTCATCAGCGAGTGAATCCAGGCTGTAGCACTGGGCTAGCAGGACTCCGGTGAACCGGGCTGTAGCGGGCTAACAGGACTCCGGTTTTCATCGCGTGACATTTCCCCGAAGGGACACACACATGAATGAAGAAGGACACATGCCGGCCAGCCTAGGTGTTCCGGAGCAGTAGCAAGCTACCATGGCTCAGTGGAAGCACTAGGAGACATTTCCCGGTAAGAGAGGCTACTAAGGATAAACAACTAGATAGTCGGATCCCACACATACCAAGCATGTCAATAACATTCACACAATATGCTCGATATGTGCAAATACAACATGGCATCACAACATGACTCTACAACTCAAGTATTTTATTCAATAGGCTCCGAGGAGCGAGATATTACAAACATGGGTCTCATGACACAACATTCAGAGCATACAAGTCAAAGCACACGCGGAAGCTTAACATGTCTGAGAACAGACAAATAAAAATGAAAAAGGCTGAGAAGCCTGACTATCTACCAGATCCTGCCGAGGGAACAAGATCGTAGCTGAGGTAACAAGTTAACGGCGAAGTCCACAGGAACTACTAGTGAGACTGAAGTCTCTCTGCAAAAACATAAAATAGGCAAACGTGAGTACAAATGTACCCAGCAAGACTTACATCAGAACTAACTACATATGCATCATTATCAACAAAGGGGATGGTGGGGTTTAACTGCAGCAAGCCAGCTTTGACTCAGTGCTATCCTAAACTATGACTGCAAGTAACTCTTTTGAGGTGGCACACATGAGTCCACATATTCACCATATCAATACACCACTATGGATCCGCTCCCGTCTCCCTACGAGAACGCCATCCATAGCACTCACGCTTATCTTGCGTATTTTAGAGTATCCACTTTCACGTGTCTATGAACTATACAGGTAACCCAGAAGTCCTTTACCACGGACACGGCTATTCGAATAGATGATGTTAACCCTGCAGGGGTGTACTTCTTCACACACGCTCTCGCCACTTACCACCATGTACACGTCGTGTATCTCGGCAACCTTCAAGAGGAAGCCTGGCGAGGGAGTCGGTCACGACCTGACTAACCACACAAGTCTCTAGTCCAGGTTTATCGCCTATTCAGGTTCCATCCGCAAGGAGATCCGGCCGGGGTGTCGCTCACGGCCCCAAACGATGTGTGCAGGCTTCCCAAGCCCACCATCCGGGTGCCACTTGGTACACCCGGCCACTGTGCCAAGTCTGTCTCAAGCCCACCTGTACCGGGTGCCACTTGGTAGACTACTAACACTACCTACAAACACCAGAAACTAGTTGCGACTCCTGGACAGAGATCAAGTCAGTTAATAAGTCGAGAGAGTCAATTAAGGATCCCAATGTGTGGTAGTAGCTGTTCATGGATCACAAACACAAAACTCAGTTCCTAAGGACGGTTTCAATGAGACAACCCACCATGTACTCCTACATGGCCTCTCACCGCTACCTTTACCAAATCGTGTTCACACACTTGGGTCACACACGGTAGGACATGTTCACACACCTCTAATTCATCCCCGATGATCAGACCTGACTCGACTCTAAGCAGTAGCAGGCATGACAAACAAGCATGAATGAGTGGGCACAACAGGGCTCAAACAACTCCTACTCATGCTAGTGGGTCTCAACTATTTACTGTGGCAATGATAGGTCATGCAGAGGAAAGGGGTTCAACTACCGCAGCATGTAACAGTTGAATTGTTGTTGTCCTAATGCAGTAAAAGAGAGCAGGAGCAAGAGAGTGGGATTGTATCAGAATGAACAAGGGGGGTTTGATTGCCTGGCACTTCTGAAAATAGTATAGTTCTTCATTGGTGTCATTGATCACATCGTCGAAACACGTCTATCGACAGGGAACAAACACCGGCAAACAAGAAGAAACACAATCAATGCAATGCACAATATGATGCATGATCATGACATGGCAATATGATGTGGTTTGAGCTAATGCAACTAGTATCCAGATTAAATGAAGTTGGTTTGAACCAAAGATTCAAATTCAACTCCATATGTGATTATTCAAATATCATTCATATGATTTGTGCTAAGCAACAGCTATAAGTTGCTCTAACATGCATGAAAATGGTACAGATGGATAGATTGGATTTTTCTGATCATTTTTCATCTATAAATTATTTCATTCTGAGCTACGGTTCAATTTATATGATTTTTAGAAGTTTAGGGCATTTTTTGGAATTTCCTGAATAAGATTAAATCAAGAAAATTAATTACTGCATCAGCATTGTGTAAGCATGACGTCAGCGAGTCAACCGAGGCTGACCAGGGTCAAACCTGACCAGTGGGGTCCACTGGTCAGTGACCCAGCGTCATTAGTGTCACGGACAGGTGGGTCCGATCAATGGCCACGTCAGCGAGGTCAACGCCGACGTGTGGGGCCACTGTGATTAATTTAAACTAAACATGAGTTAAACTGTGATTAATTAGGGGAGTGGGGCCCATTTTTAAGTGACTAGCGGTGGGTTAGTTAGTGGCCTCGTTAGCCGCTAATGACGACGCCACGTCGGCATGGCCGGGGTTAGGCCGTCAGCGACCTTCCGACGCGGCGGAGTTCACCGGAGTGGCTCGAGTTTCACCTACTGGAGACCGTTTGGGCCGCGGGCGGTACCGTTGGAAAGTTGGCACTCAGACGCATCCAACGGAGGTGGAGGGAGGCCCTAGGGTTGCCGGAGTTCGGCTCGGCGATGAGGTCTAGCGGCAGCGGGGCTCGGGTTCCAGTGGGCGCAGGGCTGCAGCTCGCGTATGGTGAACGGGGTGGCACAAGAGGCATCTAGGGGCGGCATAATCACACCTGTGCCACGGGGGCAAGCAGGGGAAGCTTGGGACCGCGGGCTCGCCGGCCATGGCAGACGGCGGCCTCACAGGGCGGTGGCTAGAGGAGAAACACGCCGACAGGGAGATGGATGAGAGGTGTAGGAGCTCACAGGGAGGCAGAGGAGATGGTCAGCGAGCTCGGGGACGACTTGGAGATGGTGAATCGGAGCCGGTGATCTTCGGTGCCCGTCCGTGAAGACGATGACGATGGCATCACTGCAGGGCTCCCGGCGTCGTGTGTGTTGACAGAGACGATGTACGCGACGAGTGCGGAGTTTCCAGACAAGTGGGGAGGCGAGGGGAGGCCAGTGGGCATGGCGGCGGTGAGCTGCGCGCTGCGGATGTGTTCGGGCGGCTGCGAGAGAGAGAGCCGGAGCGGTGGGGAGAGGCCAGAGAGGCGGGGGAGTGGGCGAGGGGGTGTTGGGCGTCTCCAGGCGCGGATAGGCCCGAAGGAGAGGCCGCCAGCATGAAGCAGGAGGTGGAGGCTTGGGCACGGGCACGTCGACACGCCTCTGCCAGTAGGCAGAGGTTGAAGACAGCGGTGCCCCTGGTGGGCTGGGCCGCCAAGTGGACTGGCCAGGTGGGATGGGCCAGCACAGGTGAGGCGCAGGTGGGTTTCTCTCTCTCTCTCTCTCTCTCCTTTATTTTGTTTCAGTTTTCTATTTTATTCCTCTGTTTTGAATTAGTAAAATATCAATTCATTTCATAAAATCCTGGAAATAATTATGGGTGCTTTCTGAATTATTCCAATGACCCTTAACAATTTCCAACATTTTTGGAGCATGTAAAATATATATAGCATTTAAATAGCTCCAATTCAAATATGTTTGAATTAATTCAAAGTCCAAATATGTCCTGCAAAAATGTGAACCATTTTTGGTAGATTCTTCCACCTTGATCCAGAAATGATGAACATTTTTAAAGGGCATTTTGAAATCATTGAAAAATATTTTGGTTGATCCTATTTGAATTCCATTTGATGCTAGGGTTTGAACATCCCCATTTCAAGTTAAATAAAATTTAAACATGATGCACACATGAAGCGAGCCTAGTGCAAAGGCATAAGCTAGGGATGTGACAACTCACCCCCACTAAACAAGAATCTCGTCCCGAGATTCAAGCGTAGGGTAAGATGAAGGGGGAACGCAAACTAACATAATCTCCACGATCCAGGTGGCACTTCAAAGAACATTGACTCGATCACCATCATTGTCTCGATGTCTTGCCCCGAGAACTCCAACTAACATGACAATGAGAGGGAAAGGAAAACTCTAGAGGGATCGATCTTATCAAAGGTCGAACAAGTCATGATTAACTCACGGAGGGGGACATTGAAACATCTCTCGAGCTGAGACACAAAGCACACATCTAGAGGTAGGGAGTGAAACAGATGACGGGGGTTCAAATTGGTAGGCAACCATTCCACGCTTAAGAGGGTGGTGAATGGTTTCGAGATAGCGATGAAATGATTGCCATGATTCCATAATGATGCACCTTAGGGAAGGTGACTCGTAGAAATATCCCCTTAAGTGGCAAAAAGAATTACCTTTGATTTAGAGATCATTGAAACTCTTTATACCAGCCTAAGGCAATTCTCGAGCGATCGTTTAGAGGGGTTCGGTAGAATGGCATACCCGGATTAGAATGGATTATGTGGATTACCTTGTTGAAAACAACACAAGGGATGATGTTAGTAACTGGGGAGAAGCTCAGCAGTAGAGAGTGAGTCCACTGTCTGAAAAGTTATAGCATAACCGAGGAAACTAAGAGCAATCCCAATTAGTGCCGATGATAACACCTAGCGCTTGTGCGTGCTCTCAAGAACTTGAGCATTTCCATATTCATCAAGGTTTTACCAATTTCCGTAGTAAGGATCCTAGCAACACATCATACTACCATGATGAATACCGGTGGAAGATGCAGATGCAAAGGAAGATAACACCTTCTCAGATTTCACCTTAGCAATGCCAAGGTCGCAAGATCTGGATAATCGACCGAGAGACATTTAGAACTCCGCTTCTAATGTTCTCCTTGATGTGCTAGTGTATCCCAATCATAGATATGGTTTGATATCTAGAACATCAAGTAAAAGGTCGGACTTCGGGAACACAAAAATCCATAAGGGGCAACTAGGGAGTAAATTCTGCGAAATCCTTATGGGGAGGTGGCCAACTTCTTCAATCAAGATACTACAATTATAGGTCTTCCGGCTGGGTGAGTTGGCCAATACATCCACTTACCGGGTTACAGACAGACCAATATTATAATTCTTGAAAAATGCTCCAACCATCATATCTGCCTGAGATTCAGATCTGGTTGGCGTCAGGCTATTCCAGACTCATCAAGTCTAGAAGGAAAAATGAAAGTTTGCAACACAAATTGATGAGATGGCGTTGCGAGATTCTCGGGGAATGAGCTACGATAGCAAGCTCCAAAACATGAGCTGGTTCTGCTACACACATGTGAACACGCTATCCCAGACAAGCATGACCACATAGTAGTCTTACAACAAAACACTACCGAGTTCAGGTGGGAACCATCATTGCGGATAATGTAGTCCTTGATTAAGCCCGGGTTAGCTCTTAAAAGGAAACTCCTTCTCCTTGAACAAATCAATCAGTGGCTTGGTGTGCTAGGGACACATATAGAATGGAGGTAGCGAGCCTATCAAACCATAGCATACTTCGCACATGCATGACTGACTTGAGATGGTTCGAGAGGAGGCAACATTGACTTTCTCGAATTCATGGCGGCAACTTGCATCAAATGCACATGAATTAGAGGAGGTCACTTCTTTCATCCAGACATATGCTCCATGAGCGGGTCATGAAGATAATGCTTATAAAAGTTTCCAATACTAGCTGGATGTTCAACACGAATCATGGAGAAAATAACAATGTTGCTAATGGGCTCAACAACAATTCATCTAGATTTCCATATAACTAGCGGAGTTTCCCGCGCATTTGCGCGGCTAGATTTTTTTATATCTTTATAAATGTTGTTTTAGATCTGAGATAATCTGCAGTATGCTTAACTTCATAAAATTATGAATGATTTCTAGTACACAACATATATTATATTACAGCAAAATTATGAATTCAAAAATGGATTTATTACCTATTACTCCAAAGTACCAACATTTTTTCCTGATCGTGTCTTTCTTATTTACATTACCTTATATTTAATACATTGTCAGCATATATGTTGTTGATAACCTTTTGGCCAAAAGATTCACTCTGGGCCACATCTCGTTATTGCTTTTAGTTATGATGGTGTGGAATATATTACATTTTAACTATTTTGGTTGATTGCGAATGAAAACGTAGTTATCGATGGGATTGAGCCTAACTCGCTTGGGTGGGAAGTAGCCATACAATCACATGATCATGATTCACTTACTCGCGAATAAGATTTTAAATTTCATATTTATACTGTCATGGCTATCATGCAAAATTATACTTTATTTTAAAATGTCTGGAATATCCGTTTTTTTATCTTTGCTCATATCATAATTTAGATTCTGATTGTGTACATGACAATATGTGGTTTACTAATCCAATTGGTAAGGGCTGATCGCAATCGCTTTTACTTGCATATTTTTCTTTCTAATCAGAACATGAAGGGTGGTTCATATTGGCATTGGACTCTAGTACGTGCCTATGCATGTGATGCCTCGTATGACCTTGATCACAAAAAATTTAAGCAGTGTTGGCTCATATGTGTTGGACTCGGTTAGATTAGGCTATTTTGGGATTTATTTTTTTCAGCGATGTTTGGCCTACACGTACTTTTCTTCCAAAAGCCTTCTTTAAAGTTTATATCTTTTATGTGTATGATCTAGTTCTATGTGCGGTGTCCAAACTGGACTGTACGTGAACCTGTTTTGTTATTGTTTCGGACAGAACTTTATGTAGAAGTTCTTTAGAGGTAGTTTACTTTTTCTCTCTCTATTTTTAACAGATGTGTCTATGTTGACTCTGTATGTGACTTTTATTCCAAGCAGGCCTTCACATAGTTTCGTTTTCAGTAATGTGTACTATCGTATGCATGTTGGACTAGCCATTGACGCACATAAAAAAATTACTCCCATAGATCTGTCAACAATAGGATCTGTTTGTTCTTTATATCAACGGAATATATTTTTCTCTTATGTGGAATTTTTTTCATACCATCCAATGTAGTTCTATTATTTATCCATTCACTAAGTGTATCTAATATTACAACCGAATTCATATATACTATTGATAAATTTTACACTAATTTAATATTAACGCTTCTAACCTTTTACCACCTCGCTTGTTTTTTTACCTTTGATGGCCCACTACTATTTGCCCATAATATTTTATGATTACCTGGAGTGTGAAAATGGGCCAAATTATGAATGTGGCAGGTTATTTATGTAGCCTCTCGATGGGCCTACGTAGCCTTCATAGGGATATGCAAGTTTCTTTTTCCTCTTAACAGAATTCAAATCGGATTTGAGTAGTTGTCCGTGTCCTTCACGCATATAGCAAACATGATCTTGGCTTTCCAACCTTTGAGCTGTCCTTGTCATGTACGTGATTCTACTTTTTTTTGCACCGTTTACATCGCAGGTACATGTACGTGACAGTTTTAATATGTGCCAAATAGTGCTTGTCTAGAAAATTTGTATGTAACGTAATATTGTTAAATCTGAGCCGTAAGTATTATTAATCAACGATGTATATTATTTTAGCTTATGTGGAAGAACGTGGTGTCTAATTTGGCTTCTGTCTTAATTATATAATAGATTGAAGTTCCACAATTGTGTGAACACGGGGATAGCATTGGTCAGACCAAAAGATGTAATGGTGTATGCTCGAGGAGAAACCAGGAGTAAGACAGCATTACGAGCATCGTTGGTTCTGATTTGATTTGAGGATAGCCCATGCTCAAATCAAAGTTTTGACAAGATAATAGATCCAACAACTGACCACGAGGATCAATCGATGAATATATCATCTTTCTTCAACACACACAAACGTAAAGATATCCCTTTGGAACGAACTAAACTTGGCAAAGCTTTTATCTTCCAACTCTCCAAGTTGTTGTTTAGCTTAACCAACTAGCTCAGGGGTATCCAACACAGACTCTTGGAGAAGGGGTGGTTACAAGAAACCAACTTGATCACCAGCTCAACATAGCGATCAGGTGACAACCTGGTAATACTTCCGAGAAGATATTCGGAAAATCACGAACCACCAGTATGTTACTCAGCTTGAGAACAATCTTGCTTCTTAGGGCAAGATGATATGATCAAAAGAGCGAGGATTTGAAATAATCCTAACTCATCAATCAAAGAGTGCACCAGGAAAATGGACTAGGTAGCACGATCAATCTTAGGATGGAAATTTAATAACCAACACACTAAGAATGAAATTGTTGTCCATTAACTACTAGGCAACAAGGTTGCTAGAAGTATCGATTTCACACATCACGATTCACTTGTCGGCATTCCGATTGCGACAACACGGGAACCGATGAATGAACAACGATGGTGAGAGGTATCACTGCATCAAGAGTTCATAGGATGGTGTGCAATTCCCATGATATTCCTGATATAAAGATGGTAATACTTCAAGGTAGAACAGACCAGAAGCTGGATTAGCAATTTGATCTGCGGAATACAACCACTTTGACCCAATCCCAGAGATGGACGAGGTACTGGAGTTTGTTTCTCCTAGTCATTCCGGAGTAGAATGGCTTGGCGGACCACAAAATAATAGGCATCAATAACACGAATGCACGCCATAAACTTGGCTATCAACTGATAGACATGGATTTGAATACAACTACAGAGGGACAACTCAAAGGAACATATATCTTTCTGAGTTGTGGATGCATAGGTTAGTATGTCGAACAAGTTCAACATATTTCTTCCGGATAACCCATGCTGAAGAGGAAGGACTAGCAGAATCACAACATAGAACCGAGAACCCATCAAGACCACTCTTGTTGTGATCTCTTGGTTCAAGGAACTTCCGCTAGAAGCAGTTCATGGTATTTGGAAGAAGGAAATACCACGGACCTCGAGGACTAACGCAAAGGTTACTAATATCCTAAAGGAACTAGTAAACACTATCAACATAAAATAAGTAGGGTGAATCTCGGGTTCAAAATCCAGGGATAGAATACCTACTAACTAAATGGCATCATGGGATGCTTCGAGAATGATGGCTAGACTCATCACACTAGGACACTAAACATGGCTAAACTACTAGGTGATCCCCTAAGACACCTAGGGTCACGATAATAACTCCAACATATATGTCGAGGCAATAGGGTACCTCAACTCAGCAATTAGTGCGATTAACCTAGCGTAGAAGAACATCGAAACCAGTGGAAAAGGATTTTGCAGGTGCATCAGATTGTTTAGAAACCTGGGATGACTCGGACAACATAACGGCTGGAAATGCTCAAAAGATTGAGACGTCCTACAAAATGATGGCATAACCACTTAACATCACAATAACAAGGTTCTGAGACTAGCTATGAACACACAAAGGTAGTAGAAACTAGACTGAGGCTTAAATCCGACAATCTTAAAAATCTACGGATTAGTAACACGTGATCCTGATAGAAAGAAGAGATAGCCTAGTCCTTAACCCCGGTAGAAAAGAAGAGGCTGACTCAGATCAGAAGGGCATAAGGTATAAGGAGTAAAAAGAGCCTTACGTTCCATCCCACAATCAATTCCCCTACATAACTAAAGAATTTCTAGACTCAACTTCGACCAGTTTGGCTTGGTAATCCTACAGGCAGTCAAGCTCTGATACCAAAGTTGTCAGGACCCCGACTCAATGCCACATCGATCTAGCATGTAACACCTCATATCACTTTGCGGCCTCACGCACGGTATTCCCACGTGTGTCGCCTTACCTTTGCCCGGGACTGTTTGCGCCTTTTGGCACACGTATAAGATTGTGTCGCTAGCATCCATATGATAAGGAGCCCGGGCTGACATGGCTAGTCGTAAACCCAAAGTGGCACAAACTTACAGGGACAGGCATCCATGACCCAGCATCGAACGTGTCGGTCATCAGCGAGTGAATCCAGGCTGTAGCACTGGGCTGGCAGGACTCCGGTGAACCGGGCTGTAGCGGTCTAACAGGACTCCGGTTTTCATCGCGTGACATTTCCCCGAAGGGACAGACACAGGAACGAAGAAGGACAAATGCCGGCCAGCCTAGGTGTTCCGGAGCAGTAGCAAGCTACCATGGCTCAGTGGAAACACTAGGAGACATTTCCCGGTAAGAGAGGCTACTAAGGATAAACAACTAGATAGTCAGTTCCCACACATACCAGGCATTTCAATAGCATACACACAATATGCTCGATATGTGCAAATACAACATGGCATCACAACATGACTCTACAACTCAAGTATTTTATTCAATAGGCTCCGAGGAGCGAGATATTACAAACATGGGTCGCATGACCCAACATTCAGAGCATACAAGTCAAAGCACACGCGGAAGCTTAACATGTCTGAGAACAGACAACTAAATATTAAAAAGGCTAAGAAGCCTGACTATCTACCAGATCCTGCCGAGGGCACAAGATCGTAGCTGAGGTAACAAGCTAAACATCGAAGTCCACACGGAACTACTAGTGAGACTGAAGTCTCTCTGCAAAAACATAAAATAGGCAAACATGAGTACAAATGTACCCAGCAAGACTTACATCAGAACTAACTACATATGCATGATTATCAACAAAGGGTATGGTGGGGTTTAACTGCAGCAAGCCAGCTTTGACTCAGTGGCTATCCTAAACTACGACTGCAAGTAACTCTTTTGAGATGGCGCACACGAGTCCACATATTCACCATATCAATACACCACTATGGATCCGCTCCCGTCTCCCTACGAGAACGCCATCCATAGCACTCACGCTTATCTTGCGTATTTTAGAGTATCCACTTTCACTTGTCTATGAACTGTACAGGCAACCCAGAAGTCCTTTACCGCGGACACGGCTATTCGAATAGATGATGTTAACCCTGTAGGGGTGTACTTCTTCACACACGCTCTCGCCACTTACCACCATGTACACGTCGTGTATCTCGGCAACCTTCAAGCGGAAGCCTGGCGAGGGAGTCGGCCACGACCTGACTAACCAAACAAGTCTCTAGTCCAGGTTTATCGCCTATTCGAGTTCCATCCGCAAGGAGATCCGGCCGGGGTGTCGCTCACGGCCCCAAACGATGTGTGCAGGGTTCCCAAGCCCACCATCCGGGTGCCACTTGGTACACCGGGCCACTGTGCCTAGTCTGTCCCAAGCCCATCTGTACCGGGTGCCACTTGGTAGACTACTAACACTACCTACAAACACCAGAAACTAGTTGCGACTCCTGGACAGAGATCAAGTTGGTTAATAAGTCGAGAGAATCAATTAAGGATCCCAATGTGTGGTAGTAGCTGTTCATGGATCACAAACACAGAACTCAGTTCCTATGGACGGTTTCAATGAGACAACCCACCATGTTCTCCTACATGGCCTCTCACTGCTACCTTTACCAAATCGTGTTCACACACTTGGCTCACACATAGTAGGACATGTTCACACACCTCTGATTCATCCCCGATGAATCAGACCTGACTCAACTCTAAGCAGTAGCAGGCATGACAAACAAGCATGAATGAGTAGGCACAACAGGGCTCAAACAACTCCTACTCATGCTAGTGGGTTTCGTATATTTACTGTGGCAATGACAGGTCATGCAGAGGAAAGGGGTTCAACTACCGCAGCATGTAACAGTTGAATCATTGTTGTCCTAATGCAGTAAAAGAGAGCAGGAGCGAGAGAGTGGGATTGTATCGGAATGAACAAGGGGGTTTTGCTTGCCTGGCACTTCTGAAAATAGTATAGTTCTTCATTGGTGTCATTGATCACATCGTCGAAACACGTCTATCAAGAGGGAACAAACATCGGCAAACAAGAAGAAACACAATCAATGCAATGCACAATATGATGCATGATCATGACATGGCAATATGATGTGGTTTGAGCTAATGCAACTAGTAACCAGATTAAATGAAGTTGGTTTGAACCAAAGATTCAAATTCAACTCCATATGTGATTATTCAAATACCATTCATATGATTTGTGCTATGCAACAGCTATAAGTTGTTCTAACATGCATGAAAATGGTACAGATGGATAGACTAGATTTTTCTGTTCATTTTTCATATATAAATTATTTCATTCTGAGCTACGGTTGAATTTATATGATTTTTAGAAGTTTAGGGCATTTTTTGGAATTTCATGAATAAGATTAAATCAAAAAAATCAATTACTGCGTCAGCATTGTGTAAGCATGACGTCAGTGAGTCAACCGAGGCTGACCAGGGTCAAACCTGACCAGTGGGGTCCACTGGTCAGTGACCCAGCGTCATTAGTGTCACGGACATGTGGGTCCGATCAATGGCCACGTCAGCGAGGTCAAGGCCGACGCGTGGGGCCACTGTGATTAATTTAAACTAAACAGGAGTTAAGCTATGATTAATTAGGGGCGTGGGGCCCATTTGTTAGTGACTAGCGGTGGGTTAGTTAGCGGCATCGTTAGCCGCTAAAGACGACACCACGTCGGCATGGCCGGGGTTAGGCCGTCAACGACCTTCCGGCGCGGCGGAGTTCACCGGAGTGGCTCAGGTTTCACCTACCGAAGACCGTTTGGGCCGCGGGCGGTACCGTTGGAAAGCTGGCACTCGGCCGCATCCAACGGAGGTGGAGGGAGGCCCTAGGGTTGCCGGAGTTGGGCTCGGCGATGAGGTCGAGCGGCGGCGGGGCTCGGGTTCTAGTGGGCGCAGGGCTGCAGCTCGCGTGCGGTGAACGGGGTGGCACAAGAGGCATCTAGGGGTGGCATAATCACACCTGTGCCACGGGGGCAAGCACGGGAAGGTCGGGAGTGAGGGCTTGCCGGCCATGGCGGACAGCGGCCTCGGTTGCTCACAGGGCGGTGGCTAGAGGAGAAACATGCCGACGGGGAGAGGGATGAGAGGTGCAGAAGCTCACAGGAAGGCAGAGGAGATGGTCAGCGAGCTCGGGGACGACTTGGAGACGGTGAATCAGAGCCGGCGATCTTCGTTGCCCGTCGGTGAAGACGACGACGATGGCGTCACTGCAGGACTCCTGGCGTCGTGTGTGTTGACGGAGACGATGTAAGCGATGAGTGCGGAGCTTCCAGACAAGTGGGAAGGCGAGGGGAGGCCAGTGGGCACGGCTGCGGTGAGCTGCGCACTGCGGGTGTGTTCGGGCGGCTGCGAGAGAGAGAGCCGGAGTGGTGGGGAGAGGCCAGAGAGGCGGGGGAGTGGACGAGGGGGTGTTGGGCGTATCCAGGCGCTGATAGGCCCGAAGGAGAGGCCGCCAGCACGAAGCAGGAG
Organism: Triticum dicoccoides; assembly: GCF_002162155.2. Taxonomy (NCBI): domain Eukaryota; kingdom Viridiplantae; phylum Streptophyta; class Magnoliopsida; order Poales; family Poaceae; genus Triticum; species Triticum dicoccoides. Next base: position 199,709,996 of record NC_041385.1, read on the forward strand.
GTGGAGGCTCGGGCACGGGCGCGTCGACACGCCTCTGCCAGTAGGCAGAGGTTGAAGACAGCGGTGCCCCTGGTGGGCTGGGCCGCCAAGGGGACTGGCTAGGTGGGCTGGGCCAGCACAGGTGAGGCGCAGGTGGGTTTCTCTCTCTCTCTGTCTCTCCTTTATTTTGTTTCATTTTTCTATTTTATTCCTCTGTTTTGAATTAGTAAACTACCAATTCATTTCATAAAATCCTGGAAATAATTATGGGTGCTTTCTGAATTATTCCAGTGACCCTTAACAATTTCGAACATTTTTGGAGCATGTAAAATATATATAGCATTTAAATAGCTCCAATTCAAATATGTTTGAATTAATTCAAAGTCCAAATATGTCCTGCAAAAATGTGAACCATTTTTGGTAGATGCTTCCACCTTGATCCAGAAATGGTGAACATTTTTAAAGGGCATTTTGAAATCATTGAAAAATATTTTGGTTGAACCTATTTGAATTCCTTTTGATTCTAGGGTTTGAACATCCCCATTTCAAGTTAAATAAAATTTAAACATGATGCACACATGAAGCTAGCCTAGTGCAAAGGCATAAGCTAGGGATCTGACATCCGCTGCCAAATGCTCCTTCAGATCCTGGCTATACTGCGTGCACCATGGCTTATGACGGCGCTTATTTGGTGGAGGGGTCGATGATTTGGGTGGAAGGTGTCGTGCTCGCGCCGGCAGTCGGGGCATGTGGGATGTGGAAGGAGGAGGAGGACGGGGTTCAGGTGTGGATTACCTGCCTGGATAGGCGAGGCCGGGCAGCGTGAAGGAGGGTCACCGGCGAGGAGGCGACACTGCAAGCAAGGAGTGAAGGCCTCAACTTGGAAAGGAAGGCGGAAATAGGGGAATGTGGCTTTTGGTAAGGGGGAGGGGCGGGGAGGTAGATATTTCCGCGGAAGCCAAAAATTTGGAATCGCTTCAGCAAAAAAACTAGCGTGCAAAGTGTCATCAGACACGGTCCCTTATTCAGAGCAGGCTGTGGACTGTAGCCGACGAACCTTCTCGAGTAAGCCATAGGTGTAGTATACACCGATGGTGCTCCGGGACATTTTGTACTACATCTCACACGGTTGGTGATAATAAACTGTGTGGGATCTACTTGATTTTTCATCTTGATTTGAATTACATAATGGGGTCACAGCTGCAAAGGATGGTGTTTGAATTGCTAGAACTTCTATCTGTAGTGAACATGCAACTATAGGTGTGTCGTCAAAAAATTTGGAATTAATCAGGGTTCGTTTGGACGTTTTTATATGGTAACTTGGTTTTCTAGGAATTTCATGTGCACAATTCAAAATTAAACCACATGCACATGCTCCGGTGCACCAAAATGGGTTGTAAAATGATATATGTGTCCATGGATTGATGCTTACGTCCCATTCAAGAAATGGGGATGAATTTCAAACACCACGACACCGTGGCTCTCCAGAAAATGTTGAGGTGCTTGCTTTTGTAGTTCTAGTAAATACAAAACTCATCTGAAATTCATGAACCTTGGCATGCTATCATGGAATAGCATCATGATGCTGGGGTAAAAAAATGTGGTCCCATTTGAGCCAGGTTATGGTATAAGCTTCTCGCAAACCAGAGCTTCTCTCACAACAAGTATTATGGTTTCGGTAGGGAACGTTTCACCTTTCTGCACGAAATGATATGCGTTGCATCTTCTCAATTTCAATTTTTTTTCCTAGTGTCAACATAGAACAACAGGGGTGTTGTGTCAATTTTTGGGATTTTTCGGCGTTCGCTTGGACATTTTTATACATTAACTGAGTTTTCTATGCATTCATGTGCATAATTCAAATTTGAACTACATGCACATGCTCTAATGCATATAAATTAGTTGAAAATTCAAATTTGTGTCCTTGGTTGCATGCTTAATTAGGTCCCATGCAAGAAATGTGAATGAATGACGTCAAACACCCTGCCACCGTCACTCAGCCGCAAACATTGAGATATATACCTGGTTTTTAAATTCTAGTAAATCCAAAGCTCGTCTAAAATTCATGAAACTTGGCATGCAGTCATGGAGCGGCATCACATGCCATGGTAAATTTATTGTCCCATTTGGGGCAGGTTTGGCGATATGCTTCTCACAAACCAGAGCTTCTCACAACAAGCCCAATGGTTTCGGTAGGGAATGTTTCACCTTTGCACGAAACGATATGCATTGCCTCTTCTCGATTTCATTTTTTTTCCTAGTATCAGCATAGATCAATAGGGGTGTTGTGTCAATTTTTGGGATTTTTGGGGGTTAGCTTGGACACTATTATACATTAACTGAGTTTTCTATGCATTCATGTGCATAGTTCAAATTTGAACTACATGCACACATATGCTCTAATGCATATAAATTGGTTGAAAATTCAAATATGTGTCCTTGGTTGCATGGTTAATTAGGTCCCAGGCAAGAAATGAGAATGAATGTCAAACACCCTGCCACCGTCACTCGGCCTCAAACATTGAGATATATACCTGGTTTTTAAATTCTAGTAAATCCAAAGCTCGTCTGAAATTCATGAAACTTGGCATGCTGTCATGGAACGGCATCAACATGTCGTGGTAAATTTTTTGTCCCATTTGGGGCAGGTTTGGGGATATTCTTCTCACAAACCAGAGCTTCTCACAACAAGCCCGATGGTTTCAGTAGGGAACGTTTCACTTTTTCTGACGAAATGATATGCATTGCCTCTTCTCGATTTCAATTTTTTTCCTAGTGTCAACATAGAACAACAAGGGTGTTGTGTCAATTTTTGGGATTTTTGGGGGTTCGCTTGGACATTTTTATACATTAACTGAGTTTTTTAAGGACACATGTGCATAATTCAAATTTGAACTATACATGCACACATATGCTCTAATTAATGCATATAAATTGGTTGAAAATTCAAATCTGTGTCCTTGATTGCATGCTTAATTAGGTCCCATGCAAGAAATGAGAATGAATGTCGTCAAACACCCTACCACCGTCACTCGGCCACAAACATTGAGATACCTGGTTTTTAAATTCTCGTATAAATCCAAAGCTCGTCTGAAATTCATGAAACGTGGCATGCATGCTATCATGGAACGGCATCAACATGCCGTGGTAAAAAAATTGTCCCATTTGGGGCAGGTTTGGGGATATGCTTCTCACAAACCAGAGCTTCTCACAACAAGCCTGGTGGTTTTGGTAGGGAGCGTCCCACCTTTGGGGACAAAACGATATCCATTGCCTCTTATTGCTTTGAAATTTTTTTCTCATGTCAACATAAAACAACAGGAGTGTTATGTCAATTTTTGGGATTTTTCGAGGTTCGTTTGGACATTTTTATGCATTACTTTTGTTTTTCAATGCATTTATGTGTATAATTCAAATCTTAACCATTCATGTGATGCCACATGTCTTGGTTTTAATGGCTGTAGGTTTTAATGGCTCTTGATCGCAAACTTTTTAGAAAGAACACCCGTATGCAAAGTAAGAGCAGGATTTGTGCATCTCTTCAACACAAATGGTTGTTTTGAATGACCCGTGTGCAACCACTTTACAAACAATTTGGTAAGATTTGCATTGGTCATATTGGGTATGTTGCCATTTGTCAAACTAGAAAGATTATCATTTGTTGATCTAGTAACATTGCCATTTTTCAACCTTGTAACACTGTGATTTGTCAAAATATGAAGCTAAAAATCACTACCAGTATCAAATTTTTGCAACTAAAATTCAGTAATTAAGCATAAATGGAGGCGATCGAGGAGCGTGTTTAGCCGGGCATGCAGCGGGCGGCGCAGTTCCTGATACGACTTTAATGCAGACGAGGGAGAGGGTAGAAGTTCCCGAAATGTTGAACCGCCAAGGATGCATCCTCCTTCAATTAGCATCTTGAATGCATGACGGAAGTAATGGGAGGAGGACCGGGAAAAGAGGTAGCACGATGTGAATGCAACGTAGTTTACACTCATATAAAGGCAACCCTCCATTCCAATGCATCTACCACATTGTACGTACCTAAGCATTTGCCTAAGCACCTACACTAAGCGCAAAAGTGCTCACTCCAGACCCATGGCAGCGGTGCGCGCGAGCGGCCAGCGGCTGTGCTAGACGGTCCATGATGCTAGCCTACGGCATGACACCGAGGATCGGATCCATACGGTGTTGGCGACCGGCTGGTGGATGGCCGCCGTTGACGCCAGCTATGACTCTTAGTTGGACCAGATGATCGTTGCCACCACCAACAAGTTCGCCGTCGTCAAGAAACTCGTGGACAACATCGCCGTACTCCTCCAAGCCGCACGACCGGGCTGCTCATTGCCTGCCACCCTAATCGGCCTCCATGGTCAGAACCTCTTTCAAGCATTGGTGGTCCTACGACTGCCCGCTGACACCACGAAGAATGTCCACGTAGAGGTCGCGCTCGCCGCGAGGTGCCTCGCCCTGCAAGAATTCGTCAACCTACACATCCACGTGTACGAGCAAATCGTGTACATAGGTATCTACAAGGCCAGTGAGGACGCTACGACATTGGCCTTCTTCAACCGGCTGGAAGCCTTGGATGCCTTTGCTGAGAATCACCTTGACCTCGCCACAAAAGCGGCCGATCCTTAGCCGCCGGTCGGTGGCCTGGCGCACTGAGTTGAGGAGGAGGACGTTGATGGATGCACCTTTCTTCTTTCCTCCTTAATTCTTGTTGTGCTATTGCATTCTCGTTCCAGTCAATATAGACATGTGTGATCCCTTTGCTTAATTATATGCATCACTTTAACTAGTACTCCATCATGTCAATTTATAAGCTGTGCTGCCAGTGTTTGGGGTCGGCGCACAACACAATAAGGACACCCACGACGACACATATAGAGAGGACATCCAGCGGTTCCAATGGTGATTTGTCAAATATCCAGCTAAAAATCACTAGCACTATCTAATTTTTGTAACTAAAATTCAGTAACTAAGCATATATTTCATTCATAGATTATGCAGCCGTGCTTAATCTATACAAATAGTTCAACCGTTAGGCGCCGCGGCGCACTGTGCTCGTCGTTAGGCACCGCGGTGCGCTCTGGTCGCGTCCGTCGGTGTGCTCGGGTTGTGGACATGTTTTCCTTGCATGTTCAACTGCTCGCTCTGCTCGCTTCCCTCCGCGCGCGCTCTACCAGCGGTTGGGCCTGCGCGCGATCATGTCGGGGGGGCCATATGCATGCGGTTGCGCCGCGCGTGGAGCCACGCGATGCAGTTACGTGCGACACGATGGAGTTACGCACTGCGAATTAGAACTGTCATCAGGACGTGCCGTCCGGCCTCCCCTTTAATTCCCGCGGCCATTATAGCCTTAGTCTCTTCAGCCTTTCGATCGCGCCCCACAACACAACAAGCACAACCACGACGGCACATAGGGAGGGGATGTATAGCGGCGCTCCAATGGAGTTCGGCAAGCATAAAGTGGAGACCCACGCGAGGGAGACTGATCTCTCGGTGGTGTACAACATTGACCCGGCCGTGGTGGACGACTACATCAACACCGTTGAGCAGTTGCTTGATGGAGACTAAGTACAAGGTGGTCGTTATCGACCTCTAGTACACCGACGGTAGTCCCGACATAGATCAGAAGGTTGTCGTCGCCCAGTTGTGCGTGCACCATCATGTCCTCATCTACCACTACTGCATGGCCAGAGAGCCTTGTGACCGTTTCAAGAAGTTTGCCAACAGCATCGACTACAAGTTTGCCACGGTGGAAACCACCGACGATGTAAAAGCGCTCAGTGTTACGGGCTTGGCCTGTGAGAACCTTGTCAAAATCCGTGACCACTACACGGTCTGGGGCAGCACGAAGGACTCCCTGGTCGAACTCGCCTCGGCCATCATTGACCCCTACTACGAAAAGATGAGCAGGATGCCTAGAGAACAAGTGTCGTATCCTGGCACAGGGCCTGGGTGCAGCGACTAGATGAGCCTCACCTTAGGTTCGCGACCAAGAGCATGTACACATGCTTCGAGATGTATAGGCGGATCGTTGACATGAGGAAGTGCCTCGTTAACCAAATCGACAAGCCCGGATCGAGCCACAAGCAGAGCAAGTGTCACAAGAAGTAGATGATGATCAGATGATCGTTTATGCTAGTTAATCATGCATGCAATATATAGTTTACTTTATTGATGTGTGGAAGTGTCATGTGTGTAGTAGCCACCTATGAAATTATGCATGTAATAGTTTACTTTGGTGTGTGCAAATGCCATGGTTGTAGTAGCCACCTATGTAATTGGATGTTTAATTTGGTTAATCATGCATGTAATATATATGTTGTTGTTCTGTATGCAATCCCATCGCACAACACACATGTCTTATTAGGAGCAATCGTCTGTGTTATTATCGGTCTTCGCACACATTTCTGATAACAGACCCGTTTGCCGCGTATCTGATATGTCTCCAACGTATATATAATTTTTGATTGCTCCATGCTATATTATCTACTGTTTTGGCCAATGTCGGTGTCAAAACCGGCGGATCTCGGGTAGGGGGTCCTGAACTATGCGTCTAGGCGGATGGTAATAGGAGACAAGGGACACGTTGTTTTTACCCAGGTTCGGGCCCTCTCGATGGAGGTAAACCCCTACTCCTGCTTGATTGATATTGATGATATGGGTAGTACAAGAGTGGATCTATCACGAGATCAAGGAGGCTAAACCCTAGAAGCTAGCCTATGGTATGATTGTTGTTCTGTCCTATGGACTAAAACCCTCCGGTTTATATAGACACCGGAGAGGGCTAGGGTTACACAGAGTCGGTTACAATGGTAGGAGATCTACATATCTGTATCGCCAAGCTTGCCTTCCATGCCAAGGAAAGTCCCATCCGAACACGGGACAAAGTCTTCAATCTTGTATCTTCATAGTCTTGGAGTCCGGCCGATGATAATAGTATGGCTATCCGGACACCCCCTAGTCCAGGACTCCCTCAGTAGCCCCCGAACCAAGCTTCAATGACGTCGAGTCCGGCGCGTATATTGTCTTCGGCGTTGCAAGGCGGGTTCTCCTCCGAATTCCATGTGCTTGCTGAATAGTGTCTGGCTTCCTTATAAATGTTGCGCTCCTTGGCTTACACGCCCAATAATGGCCCTCTTCCACGTGTTGTATGAATGCGAAAAGCCAGGGTATTTTTACGTTTTACCCCCAAGCTGCACGAATAAGCTGCCTATAAGAGAGGCAAGGATCTAGATCCAAATCACACCATCCTCCTTCCGCGAGTACTCATCGGAGCGCTTCTGAAAAAAATCCACTCCATCATGGACAGTCGACGCGGCTCCTCCTCTCGTGCTCCCAGCCCTCAGCTAGGAGATTGGAGGAGATGTTCAGTCCCGCACAGCGAGCTAGTGACGCTCCAAGGGGAGGGATACCTTCCTCTGGCCTTCATGGTCCCGGTTGAAGCCGGACTGGCCACCTACAAAGGCGGAAAGCAGGCGGAGAACACCCCCAATCCCTCCAAAGGAGCGCGGGTGTGCTTCGGCCCTTATCTAATAAGGGGGCTCGGATTTCCCATACATCCGTTTCTCCGGGGGCTCCTGGAGTTCTACGGACTCCAGCTTCATCACCTTACGCCCGCCTCCATTTTGCATATTGCGGGTTTCGTAGCTCTTTGCAAGCTGTTCTTGGGCATCGAGCCCCATTTTGCACTGTGGAAGATATCGTTTTGCCTCGTACCCCGTTCTCACGAGGGGTCGATATATCAAGTGGGCGGAGCCGAAATATGGCGCATCGCCGGGACCGGATATCTATCCGGAACCCCGAAGAAGGTGTCCGAAGACTGGCCTTCGGAATGGTTTTATATGGAAGACGCTCCACTGCCGGACCCAACTCGGATCGGCCTCCCAGAGTTCAACAACGCTCCTCTAAAGAAACGCCTGAGTTGGCGCCCGCGGAGCCCTCAACGGGAAGATGATAGGAGCGTCCAATATCTGATGGGCCGGATAAGGTTGCTGGCCCATTCCGGATTGACCATGATTGGAGTCATGGCCACGTGCATTATGCGAGGGGTGCAGCCGCTCCAATATAGGGGCCACCCCATGTGGGATTTCAACGGGGAGAATGACGCCACCCGTCATGGCCGCAAGGGGCCGGGATCGGCCGCCAATCTGGTGAAGATCCTGTCCGGCTTGTACAAGGGGGAGAAGGAGGACTTCCTCCACACGAGTCCATTGAATGGATTCTCCATGAATAACCCTCGGAGCTGGGTAAGCGGACGCTTATCTATCCGATCTGTGCTTTCAAAGTTAAGTGTCTTACTTTATGATTTTGACGCAGGATCTACGCCGGGATGTGGAGGGCATACACAGTCCGACTCCACAACCCGAGGATCCGGGAAGATCCCTTGATCTGGACGCCGGAGAGGATCCGGACATAGAGGTGGAGCTGATTGACGGGGTGTTCCACCAACTTAGCATGGACAATGCTCTAGTCGCCATTACGGCTGACTACCCCGGTTTATCTCCGGCTTTCCAAGTAACTATGACCGGAGTCCTGACATCGTTACTTCGTCCGTGCTTATTTCTGACCATTGTATACCAACTGTGTCTCGCAGGAGGTGCCTTCAAGGCGGGAAGCCGAACCCGCGGCGGCTGACCAACAAGGGTCAGTTCGGCCCAGCAGGCGGAAGAGGGGTGCGGTGCGAATCGAAACATCGCCGCAACAGTATGGCACGCCACCGTTTTTAAGGGAAAGATTCCTGGGAGGTATATTAATGCTCATGACTTTTCCAGGAGAAAGAGTGCTCGTCGGACTGTGCCCGGGGAGGTTGCCAACCAAGCTTCCGCCAGCCAGGCTCCGACACCTAGTCCGAAGGGGGAGGCGAGCGTGAGGCGCGAGCCAGATGCTCCTCCAACGGAGGATGCCGACAGGCTGTCCGCCACCAGGTCTGAGGTGGAGAGCGCCATGAATCACAGGCGCTGCCGGACAGTTCTTCGTGATGCGTGTTTCTCCCCGGAGGCGTTGAATGCCTTTAATGCGGGAGACGCGCACCTCCGTGCCGCTCAAGATGGTTTAACCAGAGCCACGGAGCAGTATGTGAAAGACATACGAGTAAGGAATTTTAATAGTTATATATGCCAGTAGCCCCCGAGACTTAAAGTAGTTAGAATAACTGATTTAAGGATCATTTGATATGCAGGATCATACGGAGAAGAATACCCATCTATCCCAGGAGCTTCAAGAGTGCAAGGCCCAACTTGAGGCCGCACTAGCCGCCGCAGGAGGAGCCACAGAGGCCCCCACTGGTAACACATATTTCAAAAAGATAATTAGTTTATGAAGTGCGGTTTGTGTGTAAGTCTGACAATAATATTGCAGAGGGTGCCAGACTAGATCCGGACAAGCAACATCTGCTGCGCCAGCTGAAGGCCGGCGAGAAGGTGCTTATGAGGGTGCAGCAGGAGAGAAACAAACTCCAAGATGCGAACACCCAGCTAGCCGAAGAACTAAAAGATGTTCGGGTCCAGCTGTCTGACTCCGTAAAGGAGAATAGGCGGCTTCGTCGCGGCATCTACAGTAAGTGCTTGAGCAAACTCTTTTGAAAAGAAGAGTTCGGCGAGGAAGTCGATTGACAGAAATGTGTCTGTAGGTGTGCTCACAGGTCTTCCTACGGAGGAAATGCCCGGTTCAATGGGTGACCAGCTTCCCGAGCTGCTGCAACTGCACGAACGTGTTCGGCAGGCGATGAGTGGCGTCGCCCAGGCCTTATGGCCGTCCGTCTCCCTACCCGAGGGTCTTGGAGGGCTTGCGGAGAAGCTTCAGGGAGCACGGCAGCGCTTCCGTCTGTGGAAGATATCGTCCTGCCGTGAAGGCGCCAGGGAGGCCTGGGCCATGGCGAAGACGCGGTACACGAAGGCGGATCCGAACCACATGGCCGAGGTCGGACCTGTGGGGCCCGATGGGAACGAGATCCCTGTGAGCTTAATGTACGGCCAAGTAGAGTTGGCCGCTAAGTATTCCCAACGGGACTGTAAATTAGACAACCTGTTAGATGGGATTGAAGAGGAGTACAATCAGTCAATTTGACGATGTATTTTAAAATGACATGTATAATGCCTTCTAGCCGGATTGTAGATCGTTTGTCTTTGCAGACCTTTTTGCTTCAACCTCGGGACCCAACAGTCTGATGTGTGTCCGAATACCCTCACAGTTATGCAAAAACCGGGGCATGCATGGAGACCAGGCGTAGGGGTCATTAGTGCTTTATCAGACAAGTGGCCAACTAGTTATGTTATATTACATGGTTAGTAAGAAACATCTTCCAGTGAGAATAGTTCCATTAGGGGTTCCTTTCCCTGGGAGGCATGCCCTAAAGTGCATGTCCGGACTGCGAAAAGAGCAGAAAAGCATCTAGGGGCAGATAAATAAATAAGTAAGAAATCATCTTTCAAGTCACCGACCGAATATTCCCTTAAGAACGCTAGCTTTCGGCTTCACCCAGTCTAAGGTACACATCCGGCTGACCCGGCAGTAAGAATCGCAGAGGTGCTCCCTTTACCTCCCAGTGGAACAATCGGGAACATAGGGTAAGCACAGGAGCCAGGCAACCCAGCTTGGCCAATACTTAAGTCATATCGATGCATATAATGGTGAGTAAAAGGTACACGCGGAAGTGTGACACATGTGTTGGGCATGAAGCCCGTATAAATAAGCTTTTGTTAAAGAAGCCCCCAGGTATAATGAGTGCGAGCATCACGTCAAGTGTGTGCGAACAATGCACAGGTCAGCCCACAAAGGCTTTACGGAAAGAAGGGAGGAAGGAAGAGGAAAAAAACAAAACACAGCAAACGTATAAAATGTGGACGGAGGAGGGAGACGAACTATGAGTCCGGCGCTAGGCGTAGAATCTTCGGAGGCGGGCTGCGTTCCATGGGTTCGGCTCGAGTCGATTGTTTGATGCATTTCATAGACGGTATGCTCCGCCGGTCAAGACTTGATCGATGATGAAGGGACCTTCCCACTTGGGCTTGAGTTTGTCCTTTTTCTTGTCCGGCAGACGTAGAACTAGTTCGCCAACATTGCAAGCTTTGGCCCATACTTCTCTACTTTGATATCTTCAAGCCTGCTGCTGATAGAATGCGGAACGAGCCTTTGCCACGTCGCGCTCCTCCTCCAATGCGTCCAAACTGTCTTGCCGATCCAACTCGGCTTCTCTTTCTTCGTACATGCGCACTCGAGGTGAGTCATGAATTATATCGCAGGGCAAAACTGCCTCTGTGCCGTATACCATAAAGAATGGCATGAATCCGGTAGTATGATTTGGCGTGGTCCGCAGCCCCCAGAGTACGGAGTCGAGCTCCTCCACCCAGTGCGTGTTAGATTCCGTGAGGGACCACACTAACCTGGGTTTAATGTCGCTCATGATTAGACCATTTTCTTGTTCGACTTGACCGTTAGTTTGAGGGTGATAGAATGAAGCGTAGTCGAGCTTGATTCCCTGTTTTTGCACTAGAGTTTAACCTCATCGGCCGTGAAGTTCGGGCCGTTATTAGTGATGATGTTGTGGGGGACGCCATAACGGTGTACTACCCCAGATGTGAAGTCTATCACAGGTCCAGATTCGGCCGTTTTTTAACCGGCTTGGCCTCTATCCATTTGGTGAATTTATCCACCATGACCAATAGGTATTTTTGCTGGTGGGTTCCCCCTTTAAGGGGTCCAACCATGTCAAGCCCCCAGACCGCGAACGACCAGGTGATGGGTATAGTTTTGAGGGCGGTGGGTGGCATGTGGCTTTGATTAGCAAAGAGCTGGCAACCGACGCATCATTGGACTAAGTCCTGAGCATCTGCCCGGGTAGTCGGCCAATAAAATCCTGTATGGAAGGCCTTGCCCACAAGGGCCCGGGCTGCAGCGTGGTGCCCGCCGAGTCCGGCGTGATTTTCAGCCAGGAGATTTCGCCCTTCCTCTTTGAAGATGCACCTTTGAAGGACTCCGGTTGTGCTTTTCTTATAAAGTTCTCCCTCATCGACCTTGTAGGCTTTAGATCGCCGAACTATGCAGCGGGCCTCATTTTGGTCTTCGGGAAGTTCCTGCCTAATTAAGTAGGCTAGGAATGGTTCTGTCCACGGGGCAATTACTGCCATTATTTCGTGGGCTGAAGGTGTTATTTCATTGGCTGAGCCATCGATTATGTCAGAATGTTCCGTGTTGGGTGGTGCGGTTGGTTCCGGGTTGTCATTTCCGGACTCCTCTTCCCATAATACGGATGGCTTAAAGAGCCGCTCCAGGAAGATGTTTGGAGGGACGGCGTCGCGTTTTGCGCCGAAGCGTGCCAACACGTCGGCTGCCTGGTTATTATCCCGGGCTACATGGTGGAATTCGAGTCCTTTGAATTGAGCTAACATTTTTAAGACGGCGTTACGATAGGCTGCCATTTTCGGATCCTTGGCGTCAAAGTCTCCATTTACTTGGGATATTGCAAGGTTTGAATCCTCGCGCACCTCTAGGCATTGAATACCCATGGAGATTGCCATCCGGAGACCATGTAGAAGGGCCTCATATTCGGCTGCATTGTTGTAGTCCGTGTACATTATCTGAAGTATGTATTGGACTGTGTCTCCGGTTGGGGACGTCAATACGACGCCAGCCCCCAAGCCGGCCAACATTTTGGAGCCGTCGAAATGCATGATCCAATTGGAGTATGCACCGTACTCTTTAGGGAGTTCGGCTTCGGTCCATTCGGCGATGAAGTCAGCCAAAACATGCGACTTTATAGCTCGCTGTGGTTTGTAGGTTATGTCGAATGGTAAGAGCTCAATGGCCCATTTTGCAATCCTGCCCGTCGCGTCGCGGTTGTTTATAATGTCGTTGAGAGGTACTTCGGAGGCCACAGTTATCGAACACTCTTGAAAGTTGTGTCGCAGCTTCCGGGATGCCATGAACACCGCGTACGCTATCTTTTGATAATGTGGATACCGGGACTTGCATGGAGTTAAGACAGTGGATACGTAGTACACTAGTTTTTGAAGAGGGAATTTGTGTCCTTCTGTTTCTTGTTCGACGACGAGTACCGCGCTGACAACTTGATGTGTTGCCGCGATGTATAATAACATCGGTTCGCCCAGGTTGGGCGCGGCCAGGACCGGATTTGTTGCCAATATGGCCTTTATTTCTTTGAGTCTGGCCGTGGCAGCATCCGTCCATTCAAAGTGTTCGGTGCGCCGGAGGAGGCGATAGAGGGGCAATGCCTTTTCTCCCAAACGGGAGATGAAGCGGCTTAGAGTCCCCACGCATCCAGTCAGTTTTTGTATTTGTTTGATGTCTTTTGGGATATCCAATTGTGACAGAGCTCTGATCTTGGCTGGGATTGCTTCAATTCCTCTACCGGATACAATGAAGCCCAAGAGCTTTCCGGCCGGTACGCCGAAAACGCATTTTCCCGGGTTTAGCTTAATGTCATATGCTCGGAGGTTGTCGAATGTGAGCCTCAAATCATCTACTAGAGTTTCGACGTGTTTGGTCTTAACGACCACATCGTCTACGTATGCCTCCACTGTTTTGCCGATCTGTGTAGCCAGACATGTCTGAAGCATGCGCTGATATGTTGCGCCGGCGTTTTTGAGTCCGAAGGGCATTGTGTTGAAGCAGAATGGTCCGTATGGAGTAATGAATGCCGTTGCGGCCTGGTCTGTTTCTACCATCTTGATTTGATGGTATCCGGAGTATGCATCGAGGCAGCACAGTGAATCGTGCCCTGCGGTGGCATCAATGATTTGGTCGATGTGGGGAAGGGGGAAAGGATCCTTTGGACAGGCCTTGTTAAGGTCTTTAAAATTGACACAAAGGCGCCAGGATTTGTCCTTTTTTGGTACCATCACCAGGTTCGCTAGCCAGTCCGGATGTTTTATATCTCTGATGAATCCGTCTTCTAATAGTTTGGCTAGCTCCTCTCCCATTGCCTGTCTTTTGGGTTCGGAAAATCGCCGAAGAGCCTGTTTGACTGGCTTGAATCCTTTTAGGATGTTTAGGCTGTGTTCTGCCAGCCTGCGTGGGATTCCTAGCATATCTGAAGGGTGCCAGGCAAAAATGTCCCAATTTTCCCGAAGGAATTCTCGTAGTGCAGCGTCTACATCAGGGTTTAATTGTGCCCCAATGGAGGCCGTCTTTGTGGGGTCCGTTGGATGGACCTGGAATTTGACTATTTCGTCTGTTGGTTTAAAAGAGGTGGACTTGGATCTCTTATCGAGTATCACATCATCCCTGTTCACCGTGGAGTGCAGCGCAGTGAGTTCCTCTGCCGCTAGGGCTTCGGATAGTGCCTCTAGGGCTAGTGCGGCTGTCTTATTTTCAGCACGGAGTGCTATGTCCGGATCACTGACAAGAGTGATGATTCCATTGGGCCCGGGCATTTTAAGCTTCATATACCCGTAATGGGGTATGGCTTGGAAAATTGTGAATGCCTCTCGCCCTAATAAAGCGTGATATCCGCTACTAAACGGGGCCACTTGGAACGTGACCTCCTCGGACCTGTAATTGTCCGGCGAGCCGAACACCACATCAAGTGTAATTTTACCTGTGAAGCATGCTTCCCGACTAGGGATTATTCCTCTAAAGGTTGTGCTGCTTCGCTCAATGCGGCTCCAGTCTATTTCCATTTTTCGAAGGGTTTCCTCGTAGATGAGGTTTAATCCACTGACGCCATCCATGAGTACCTTGGTAAGACGAAAGCCGTCCACTATTGGACTGAGGACCAATGCGGCTGGTGCTCGGGCTGTTCGGAATTTAGGTTCGTCGCTGGCATTGAAGGTGATAGCCGCGTCGCTCCATGGATTTGTTGTTGCTACTTGGTAGACTTCGGCGAGGCTGTGGATTGTTCGTTTTCGCATATTATTTAATGCGAAAGTCTCGAAGACTGTTAATACCGTACTGGTACCGTTGGGCTGGTTCTCCGGGGCTAGAAGCACTTCACCACTTTTGGCTACCTGCCGTAGTATCCAACATGCTCGAAGGCTATGTGTTGGAGTGGCGCCTTCTGTACTATGGATTTTACAGGGTCCGCTAAGCCATCCCTCCAGTACGGTTCCGTGCCCTTTAGGGGGTTTTTGCTTTTTGATTTTTGTACCAGGTGCCTGAGCATGATGCACCCTTTTATTTCGGACTAGGGTTGTGTTCGGAGCCGGATTGTCCCAAAACTTGGCTTCGGTTTTCGAGGCACTCTCCATCGCACAGTACTTTCGTACTATGGATGCCAGGTCGGTGAAGCGTGTAATTTCGCAATGACTTATGGCGTTCAAGATTCCCTTGTCCGTGCAATTGTTGCAGAAAATTGAGATTGCGCTTTCCTCACGGCAGTCCTTTATCTTGTCCATAACCAGGAGGAATCTGGCCCAGCAATGATGTATTGTTTCTGTGGGCTCTTGCCGGATTTGAGATAGATCGCTTATGTTTGGGTGGGCGGGTGGAATTAAGTCCGGACCCTGCCCAACTTGCGGCTCAAGGGCCGAAAAGTTCCCGAATTTGGAAGCTTGGATTGCTGGATGTTGTCCAATGAATCTGGTCCGCTGCGTGACTTTAGGTTCAGTATTTGATTGACGTCCGTCCCTCCGCGGGAAACCAGCATGGAGGGATCCGGAGTCCGGACATAACTGGTCTTTAATATAGAAGAAGAGTCACCGCGTTGTTCCTCTACCACCGCAACGTGGTGGGTAACCTGGGGAGAGTTAATCTCTCTCAGATCGGTTTTATGCCCAATCTGATCGTAGTCTGTAGCGACTCCCAGGCGGCGATGCGATCCAAGAGCTCGTTTATGGAAGAGAGCCCCATCGGATCCAGCTGCTCGGTGAATTCCGAGTTGACGTGAAGATCGCTTTTGATGACCCGAGAGGTCATCGTCGAAGAAGCGGCCGAACAGGCGGTCATAAGAAAACCACCTAGCCGGATGGTTTGGCCGGTGGCCAAAGCTCCTTTGACAATGGTACCGTATTTAAAGAAGGGAAGAGCCATCCTTCCTGATTGTGACGGCACAGAGGAACTCCCAATGAAAGCACCAATGTCGGTGTCAAAACCGGCGGATCTCGGGTAGGGGGTCCCGAACTGTGCGTCTAGGCGGATGGTAACAGGAGACAAGGGACACGATGTTTTTACCCAGGTTCGGGCCTTCTCGATGGAGGTAAACCCCTACTCCTGCTTGATTGATATTGATGATATGGGTAGTACAAGAGTGGATCTACCACGAGATCAATGAGGCTAAACCCTAGAAGCTAGCCTATGGTATGATTGTTGTTCTGTCCTATGGACTAAAACCCTCTAGTTTATATAGACACCGGAGAGGGCTAGGGTTACACAGAGTCGGTTACAATGGTAGGATATCTACATATCCGTATCGCCAAGCTTGCCTTCCACGCCAAGGAAAGTCCCATCCGGACACGGGACGAAGTCTTCAATCTTGTATCTTCATAGTCTTGGAGTCCGGCTGATGATGATAGTTCGGCTATCCGGACACCCCCTAGTCCAGGACTCCCTCAGCCAATATTGGGCTTTATTTTCCTCTTTTATATTACTTTTGGGACTAACCTATTAACTGGCGGCCCAGCCCAGATTTGCTGTTTTATCCCTATTTCAGTGTTCTGAAGAAAAGGAATATCAAACGGAGTCGAAACGGAACAAAATCAACTGGAGAAGTTATTTTTGGAAGGAAAGCCACAACTTGGACTCTACGTCAGGAGATACGGGAGGTGCTCACGAGGGTGGGGGGCACGCCCACCCCCTAGGGCACGCCCCTTCCTCGTGGGGCCCCCGTAGCTCTACCGACGTACCCCCTACACCCATATATACCTACGTATCGTAAAACTTCCAGAACAGAAGATAGATCGGGAGTTCCGCTGCCGCAAGACTCTGTAGCCACCAAAAACCTCTCGGGGGACCGTTCCGGCACCCTGCCGGAGGGGGAACCCATCACCGGTGGCCATCTTCATCATCCCGGCACTATCCATGACGAGGAGGGAGTAGTTCACCCTCGGGGCTGAGGGTATGTACCAGTAGCTATGTGTTTGATCTCTCTCTCTCGTGTTCTCTCTCATGTTCCCTCTATGGCACGATCTTGATGTATCCCGAGCTTTGCTATTATAGTTGGATCTTATGATGTTTCTCCCCCTCTACTCTCTTGTGATGAATTGAGTTTCTCCTTTGAACTTATCGGATTGAGTATTTTATGAGAACACTTGATGTATGTCTTGCCATGTTTATCTGTGGTGACAATGGGATTTCATGTGCCACTTGATGTATGTTTCGGTGACCAACTTGCGGGTTCCGCCCATGAACCTATGTATAGGGGTTGGCACACATTCTTGACTCTCCGGTAGAAACTTTGGGGCACTCTTTGAAGTACTTTTATGTTAGTTGGATGAATCTGAGATTGTGTGATGCATATCGTATAATCATGCCCACGGATACTTGAGGTGACAATGGAGTATCTAGGTGACATTAGGGTTTTGGTTGATTTGTGTCTTAAGGTATTATTCTAGTATGAACTCTTTCATAGATCGATCCGAAAGAATAACTTTGAGGTGGTTTCGTACCCTACCATAATCTCTACGTTTGTTCTCCGCTATTAGTGGCTTTGGAGTGACTCTTTGTTGCATGTTTAGGGATTGTTATATGATCTATATATGTTATTATTGTTGAGAGAACTTGCACTAGTGAAAGTATGAACCCTAGGCCTTGTTTCCTATCATTGCAATACCGTTTATGCCCACTTTTACCGTTAGTTACCTTGCTTTTTTATTATTTCAGATTACAAAAACCTATATCTACTATCGATATTGCACTTGTATCACCATTTCTTCGCCGAACTAGTGCACCTATACAATTTACCATTGTATTGGGTGTGTTGGGGACACAAGAGACTTTTTGTTATTTGGTTGCAGGGTTGTTTGGGAGAGACCATCTTCATCCTACGCCTCCCACGGATTGATAAACCTTAGGTCATCCACTTGAGGGAAATTTGCTACTGTCCTACAAACCTGTGCACTTGCAGGCCCAACAACGTCTACAAGAAGAAGGTTGTGTAGTAGACATCAAGCTCTTTTCTGGGGCCGTTGTCGGGGAGGCTAGGTAAAGGGCACTCACTCACACCCCGTCAATTAAGCTCTTTTCTGGCGCCGTTGCCAGAGAGGTGAGTTCTTGAAGGTATATCTTTAGATCTTGAAATTGAATATTTTGTTTCTTGTTTTATCACTAGTTTAGTTTATAAAAGAAAACTAAATAAAATGGAGTTAAGTTTGTCTCATACGCTTCATCTTTTTAATATCTTTCATGAGTATGATGGAAAGGAAAATTGTGCCAAAGTGTTAGAAGAAGAATGCATTAAAATGTTTGGTACTAAATCTTTGAATGATGAGCATGATTGCAATGTTGTTAGTATAATCTCTTTGAATATCCATAGTACTAATGATGATTGCTCTAGTCATGATGAAAATATCTCTTATAAGCATGTCAACTTTTCTGGAGTGCATGTTTGCATGAACACACCAAATAGAGAAGATATATATTGCAAGAGGCATAAGCACTTAGAAACTAAATGGTTGCAAGAAAGGCTAAATGTGAGTGCTGAAAATTTAAATTTCCTTTGCCGGACTTGTGAACTATGCAATGAACGTGGTCATCTACATCTCCTATGCAAATTGTTTCATGATCGAATTGTGTCCAAAAATTGTGATGATTTGATCTCCCTTGCACATTACAATGAGCTTAGTTTACTTTTGGGTTATGACGAATTGAAACGTTTAGTTAAGGAGCTTCCAGAATTTGCCCATAAGAAATTCCTTGACATTGATCTAGAGAATATTTATTTGTATTGTGCGGTGAATTGCATTGAAAATCCTTATATTGCCAATTACCTAAAGAAAAGAAAGCAAATAGAAGATGATGAGAATACAAATGAAAGGGAAAGACTTCCCAATATCCTCCTATTATTTCCTATGATGAATTAGGTAACGAGGAGGAGCTTTCTATTCAACCAATCTCGTCAATAAGGAGCTCAAAGAGGAAGGTTGAACCCACACATAACGTGAAGAAGAAAAAGAAAAGAAGGAGCAACAAAGGTAAAAAGGTAACCCTCCCAAATGATGTTGCTCCTACTACTCGTTGTGATGATGATAATTGCTTTAATATTGGCGCTATCCATATTTTTAATGATGAGAGTGATTATGCTTATGATATGAAAGAGCCCAAGCTTGGGGATGCTATGTTTAATGAAGATGATATTTTTAGCATCCCGAGTTTTGATATGCGATGTTGTTATGATGATAGCATGCCTCCTACGTATGATGATTATATTGATGAAGGTGGCTTTGGAAGAGTGTCAACTTTAGGAAGTAGTGATCCCAATATTTTGGAGGATATTGAATCTTATTGTGATGAATATGAAAGTGGATTTGGAAGAGTGTCAACTTTATTTAGTGATTCCACTATCTTGGGAGAGGTTTCAATCGATTATGATGAGAACGAAATTGCTACTTATGATGATTATTGTGATGAAACTTATGCTATAAAAAGTAGTGATGATTATATTTACAAATCTTGTCATGATTATGATTACCCTTTTTCTGAACATTACTCTTTTAATGTGGAAACAATTTATAGTATTCAAGTCTCTTATGATACTCCTACTATTCATGAGAAGAATTTTGCTTATGAGGAGAGTAGTAAATTTTCTATGCTAGTAGATAATGAAAAGAATGCTTTAGGTGCTGTTTATATGATTGAATTCATTAATGATGCTACTGAAAATTATTATGAGAGAGGATCATATGCTTCTACATATTGCAATAATGTCAAGTTTCCTCTCTATGTGCTTAAAGTTTTGAAGTTATGCTTGTTTTGCCTTCCTATGCTAGTTGATTATTGTTCCCATAAGTTGTTTGCTCACAAAATCCCTATGCATAGGAAGTGGGTTAGACTTAAATGTGCTAGTCATATTCTTCATGGTGCTCTCTTTATGTTTCAATTCTTATCTTTTATGTGAGCATCATTGAAATCATCATGCCTAGCTAGGGGCGTTAAAAGATAGCGCTTGTTGGGAGGCAACCCAATATTATTTTAGTTTCTTTCTTTTTGGTTCTGTTTAGGAATAAATAATCCATCTAGCTTCTTTTTAGAAGTGGTTTTGTGTTTTAATTAGTGTTTGTGCCAAGTCGAACCTTTGGGAAGACTTCGGTGAAGTCTTTATGATCATGCTGTAAAAAACAGAAACTTTAGTGCTCACGAAATTAGCTTCAACTTTTTACTGGAGACTGCTATTTAGTTGATTATTTTTGAAGATGATTACTAGACAAATCCCTCAGGTCCACCAATTTATTTTAGAATTTTTGGAGTTCCAGAAGTTTTCGTTATTTACAGATTACTAAAAACTGTTCTGTTTTTGACAGATTCTGTTTTCATTGTGTTGTTTGCTTGTTTTGATGAATCTATGGCTAGTAAAATAGTTTATAAACCATAGAGAAGTTGGAATACAGTAGCTTTAACACCAATATAGATAAAGAATGAGTTCATTACAGTACCTTGAAGTGGTGTTTTGTTTTCTTTCGCTAACGGAGCTTACGAGTTTTCTGTTAAGTTTTGTGTTGTGAAGTTTTCAAGTTTTGGGTAAAGATTCGATGGACTATGGAATAAGGAGTGGAAAGAGCCTATGCTTGGGGATTACCAAGGCACCCCAAGGTAATATTCAAGGATAACCAAGAGCCTAAGCTTGGGGATGCCCCAGAAGGCATCCCCTCTTTCGTCTTTGTTCATAGGTAACTTTAATTGGAGCTATATTTTTATTCACCACATGATATGTGTTTTGCTTGGAGTGTCATTTTATTTTCTTTAGCTTTGCTTTCTGTTTGAATAAAATACCAAGATCTGAAATTATTAAATGGGAGAGTCTTGACATAGTTGTATAATTATTCGACTACTCATTGATCTTCACTTATACCTTTCGGAGTAGTTTTTGTTATTGCTCTAGTATTTCACTTATATCTTTTAGAGGATGGTGGTAGTTTTATTTTGGAGAAATATATGAGCTATCATGCTTAACTTATATTATTTTGAGAGTCTTAAATAGCATGGTAATTTTTTTAAATAATCCTAATATGCTTGGTATTCAAGATTTGTAAAACTTCCTTATGAGTGTGTTGAATACTAAAGAAAAGTTTGATGCTTAATGATTGTTTTGAGATATGAAGATGGTGATATTAGAGTCATGCTAGTTGAGTAGTTGTGAATTTTAGAAATACTTGTGTTAAAGTTTGTGATTCCCGTAGCATGCACGTATGGTGAACCGTTGTGTGATGAAGTCGGAGCATGATTTATTGATTGATTGTCTTCCTTATGAGTGGCGGTCGGGGACGAGCGATGGTCTTTTCCTACCAATCTATCCCCCTAGGAGCATGCGCGTAATACTTTGCTTTGATGTAGATGTTTGCAATAAGTATATGAGTTCTTTATGACTAATGTTGAGTCCATGGATTATATGCACCCTTCTTCCTTCCACCATTGCTAGCCTCTTTGATACCGCACACCTTTCCCCGGTATCATACACCCGCCATATACCTTCCTCAAAACAGCCACCATACCTACCTATTATGGCATTTCCATAGCCATTCCGAGATATATTGCCATGCAACTTTCCACGGTTCCGTTCATCATCATCATGACATACATTACTTTTGTCATATTAACATTGCATGATCATGTAGTTGACATCGTATTTGTGGCAAAGCCACCATGCATAATTTTTCATACATCTCACTCTTGATTCATTGCACCATCCCGGTACACCACCGGAGGCATTCATATAGAGTCATATTTTGTTCTAAGTATCGAGTTGTAATTCTTGAGTTGTAAGTAAATAAAAGTGTGATGATCATCATTATTAGAGCATTGTCCTAGGGAGGAAAGGATGATGGAGACTATGATTCCCCCACAAGTCGGGATGAGACTCCGGACGAAAAATAAAAAAAAGAGAAAAAAATAGGCCATAAAAAAAGAAGAAGAGAAAAGGCCCAAACAAAAAATATGAGAGAAAAAGAGAGAAGGGGCAATGCTACTATCCTTTTACCACACTTGTGCTTCAAAGTAGCACCATGATCTTCATGATAAAGAGTCTCCTATGTTGTCACTTTCATATACTAGTGGGAATTTTACATTATAGAACTTGGCTTGTATATTCCAATGATGGGCTTCCTCGAAATGCCCTAGGTCTTCGTGAGCAAGCGAGTTGGATGCACACCCACTTAGTTTCTTTTGTTGAGCTTTCATATACTTATAGCTCTAGTGCATCCGTTGCGTGGCAATCCCTACTCACTCACATTGATATCTATTGATGGGCATCTCCATAGCCCGTTGATACGCCTAGTTGATGTGAGACTATCTTCCCTCTTTTTGTCTTCTCCACAACCACCATTCTATTCCACATATAGTGCTATATCCATGGCTCACGCTCATGTATTGCGTGAAGATTGAAAAAGTTTTGAAAATGTCAAAAGTATGAAACAATTGCTTGGCTTGTCATCGGGGTTGTGCATGATTTAAATACTTCCTGTGGTGAAGATAGAGCATAGCCAGACTATATGATTTTGTAGGGATAGCTTGCTTTGGCCATGTTATTTTAAGAAGACATGATTGCTTTGCTAGTATGCTTGAAGTATTATTATTTTTATGTCAATATGAACTTTTGTCTTGAATCTTTTGGATCTGAATATTCATATCACAAGTAAGAAGAATTACATTGACATTATGCCAACTAGCATTCCACATCAAAAATTAATTTTTTTTATCATTTACCTACTCGAGGACGAGCAGGAATTAAGCTTGGGGGTGCTTGATACGTCTCCAACGTATCTATAATTTTTTATTGCTCCATGCTATATTATCTACTCTTTTGGGCAATATTGGGCTTTATTTTACACTTTTATATTACTTTTGGGACTAACCTATTAACCGGAGGCCCAACCCAGATTTGCTGTTTTTTGCCTATTTCAGTGTTTCGAAGAAAAGGAATATCAAACGGAGTCGAAACGGAACGAAATCAACTGGAGAAGTTTTTTTGGAAGGAAAGCCACCGGATAGACTTGGACTCTACGTCAGGAGATGCGGGAGGTGTTCACGATAGTGGGGGCGTGCCCCCCTGCCTCGTGGGGCCCCCGTAGCTCCACCGACGTACCCCTGCACCCATATATACCTACGTATCGTAAAACTTCCAGAACAGAAGATAGATTGGGAGTTCTGCCGCCGCAAGCCTCTGTAGCCACCAAAAACCTCTCGGGGGCCCGTTCCGGCACCCTGCCGGAGGGGGAACCCATCACTGGTGGCCATCTTCATCATCCCGGCGCTATCCATGACGAGGAGGGAGTAGTTCACCCTCGGGGCTGAGGGTATGTACCAGTAGCTATGTGTTTGATCTCTCTCTCTCGTGTTCTCTCTCGTGTTCCCTCTATGGGACGATCTTGATGTATCCCGAGCTTTGCTATTATAGTTGGATCTTATGATGTTTCTCCCCCTCTACTCTCTTGTGATGAATTGAGTTACCCCTTTGAAGTTATCTTATCGGATTGAGTCTTTTATGAGAACACTTGATGTATTTCTTGCCGTGTTTATATTCGGTGACAATGGGATTTCACGTGCCACTTGATGTATGTTTTGGTGACCAACTTGTGGGTTCCGCCCATGAACCTATGCATAGGGGTTGGCACACGTTCTTGACTCTCCGGTAGAAACTTTGGGGCACTCTTTGAAGTACTTTTATGTTGGTTGGATGAATATGAGATTGTGTGATGCATATCATATAATCATGCCCACGGATACTTGAGGTGACAATAGAGTATCTAGGTGACATTAGGGTTTTGGTTGATTTGTGTCTTACGGTGTTATTCTAGTACGAACTCTTTCACAGATCGATCCGAAAGAATAACTTTGAGGTGGTTTCGTACCCTACCATAATCTCTACGTTTGTTCTCCGCTATTAGTGGCTTTGGAGTGACTCTTTGTTGCATGTTGAGGGATTGTTATATGATCTATCTATGTTATTATTGTTGAGAGAACTTGCACTAGTGAAAGTATGAACCCTAGGCCTTGTTTCCTATCATTGCAATACCGTTTACGCTCACTTTTACCGTTAGTTACCTTGCTGTTTTTATTATTTCAGATTACAAAAACCTATATCTACTATCCATATTGCACTTGTATCACCATCTCTTTGCCGAACTAGTGCACCTATACAATTTACCATTGTATTGGGTGTGTTGGGGACACAAGAGACTTTTTGTTATTTGGTTGCAGGGTTGTTTGAGAGAGACCATCTTCATCCTACGCCTCCCACGGATTGATAAACCTTAGGTCATCCACTTGAGGCAAATTTGCTACTGTCCTACAAACTTGTGCACTTGCGGGCCCAACAATGTCTAAAAGAAGAAGGTTGTGTAGTAGACATCAGTATCACACACATCTTATTATATTGAACCATTTATGTTCTCTTGTCTCGACACAAACAGTTCATCCGCGTGAACCACATGTCGTATATCGCACACACCTTGATTTGGCTGACCGTTTCTTTTGTGTTGCCTAATCACAAAAAGTTCATCCTAGTGAACCATATGTTGTTTATCGCACACTCCTTCATCTGGCTGCCTGTTTCTTCTGTTGCTCCTCATCGCAAATGGTTAATTGCACTGAATTGTATGCCCTACATCACACACGAAACTAATATCTGAACCGTGTTTGATGCATCCGTCATCACAAACGTTTTGGAACTTTTTTGACAGTTTTTTTACACCACCGTTTGCGATTAATGCATCGCACACAGTTTCGTCAAAGGGTCTCTGATCGTAGTGTCGCATTAGCAGCATCATGCAGTAGTGTTCGGCCTTCCAAAGGCCGACGGGGTCATATACTTGTGAATTATGAGTTAGGTCAGGTATTCAATTATTATTATGTACATATATATATATATATATATATATATATATATTATTAATTAGTTTATGTTATTAGGTATTCAATTTTTTATTATGTTCATGATGATGATACACACTTAAATTCTTTATTATGTTTATGTTATACTAATTTTGTTTACTCTTCGTCATTGCAGGTGTTGACAGATGGTGGGCGCGGGTTGAGAGCGCTCCGAGCCTCCTTCCTCGACGCATGCTGGGAGCTGTGCTGTTATTCCACCCCAGCACCTTCGGAGAGCGCTGGTAGATAGCATGCAGACACCCCCAGCACCTTCGGCGGGCGCTTCTTCTTCGGCCGGGAGAGGTCGGGGGAAGACAAAGAGGGGTGCAGGTAGAGGTGGATGTGGCGCTAGGAGAGGTAGGAAGGTTGTTGTGCCTTCCTTGCTGCCACCCCTTGCTGATTCTCTGGACCACCTGAGTCCTCCATCTTAGGTGGACCCGTCTCACCTGGACCCGTCTCACCACGAGCCTTGGGTCGACAAGCCTCGGGTCACTGAGCCTACGTCCGTCGACACTCGGGTCCTAGAGTCTTCCTCCCAGGAGACTTGGGTCCCAGAGGCTCGGGTGCAAGCTGTTCGAGACTACTACGCCTCGACTAACATTAGGAGGAAGAAGAAGAAATGTCGCGGCAAGTATCTGAGTAAGGAGAAGTACTTGAAGGTAATTACCTATTCTTAAGGCCTTGTACTTAGTTTTCTTGATTTGATTCATAGGTGTAACGCTGAAATTTCTCTTTGTCTAACTTAGGTGCCCCCGAGAAGGTGTGCGGATAGGATGGACTATTGGGAGAGGTTGGTGGATCAGTGCTATCTCTTGAGCACTGCGTTGGATTTCCCCAGAGAGGAGAGGATGATGCAGCAAAGTAGCGTAAGTATTTCCCTCAGTTTTTGAGAACCAAGGTATCAATCCAGTAGGAGACCACGCACAAGTCCCTCGTACCTACACAAAACGATAGCTCCTCGCAACCAACGCGATTAGGGGTTGTCAATCCCTTCACGGTCACTTACGAGAGTGAGATCTGATAGAGATGATAAATAATATTTTTTGATATTTTTGGTATATAGATGCAAAGTGAAAAGTAAAAGGCAAAGTAAAGCAAAGCAAGTAATAAAGTAATGGAGATTGATATGATGAGAATAGACCCGGGGGGCATAGGTTTCACTAGTGGCTTCTCTCAAGAGCATAGATATTCTACGGTGGGTGAACAAATTACTGTTGAGCGATTGATAGAATTGAGCATAATTATGAGTATATCTAGGTATGATCATGTATATAGGCATCACGTCCGAGACAAGTAGATCGAAACGATTCTGCATCTACTACTATTACTCCACTCATCGACTACTATCCAGCATGCATCTAGAGTATTAAGTTAAAAACAGAGTAACGCCTTAAGCAAGATGACATGATGTAGAGGGATAAATTCATGCAATATGATAAAAACCCCATCTTGTTATCCTCGATGGCAACAATACAATACGTGCCTTGCTGCCCCTTCTATCACTGGGAAAGGACATCGCAAGATTGAACCCAAAGCTAAGCACTTATCCCATTGCAAGAACTACCAATCTAGTTGGCCAAACCAAAAGGATAATTTGAAGAGATTTGCAAAGATAACTCAATCATACATAAAAGAATTTAGAGAAGATTCAAATATTGTTCATAGATAAACTGGATCATAAACCCACAATTCATCGGTCTAAACAAACACACCGCAAAAAGAAGGTTACATCGAATAGAACTCCACGAGAGAGGGGGAGAACATTGTATTGAGATCCAAAAAGAGAGAAGAAGCCATCTAGCTACTAGCTATGGACCCGAAGGTCTGAAGTAAACTACTCACACTTCCGTGGTGGATGCCCCCTCCGGCGGAGCTCCGGAACAGGCCCCAAGATGGGATCTCCTAGATACAGAAGGTTGCGGAGATGGGATCTCGTGGATACAGAATCGTTTGGGGGTACGTAGGTATATATAGGAGGAAGGAGTATGTTGGTGGAGCAACAGGGGGCCACGAGGCAAGGGGGCGCGCCCTAGGGGGGGTGCCCCCCACCCTCGTGACCGCCTCTGTTACATCTTGGAGTAGGGTCCAAGTCTCCTGGATCACGTTCTTTGAGAAAATCACGTTCCCGAACGTTTCATTCCGTTTGGACTCCGTTTGATATTCCGTTTCTTCGAAACAGTGAAATAGGCAAAAAACAGCAATTCTGGGCTGGGCCTCCGGTTAATAGGTTAGTCCCAAAAATAATATAAAAGTGGAAAATAAAGCCCAATATAGTCCAAAACAGTAGATAAAGTAGCATGGAGCAATCAAAAATTATAGATACGTTGCAGACGTATCAGGCATCCCCAAGCTTAATTCCTGCTCGTCCTCGAGTAGGTAAATGATAAAAAAAAGATTTTTTGATGCGGAGTGATACTTTGGCATAATTTCAATGTAAATCTTCTTAATTGTGATATGAATATTCAGATCCGAAAGATTCAAGACAAAAGTTCATATTGACATAAAAATAATAATACTTCAAGCATACTAATCAAAGCAATCATGTCTTCTCAAAATAACATGGCCAAAGAAAGTTCATCCCTACAAAATCATATAGTTAGGCTATGCTTCATTTTTGTCACACAAATATGTTCCCAACTTATATACCCCCGATGACAAGCCAAGCAATTGTTTCATACTTAAATAATCTCAAACTTTTTCAATCTTCACGCAATACATGAGCGCGAGCCATGGATATAGCACTATGGGTGGAATAGAATATGATGCTGGGGATTGTGTGGAGAAGACAAAAAAGGAGAAAGTCTCACATTGACGAAGATAATCAACAGGCTATGGAGATGCCCATTAATTGATGTCAACATGAGGGGTAGGGATTGCCATGCAATAGATGCACTAGAGCTATGAATGCTCAACAAAAGAAAACTAGTGGGTGTGCATCCAACTCGCTTGCTCATGAAGACCTAGGGCATTTGAGGAATCCCATCATAGGAATATACAAGCCAATTTCTATAATGAAAAATTCCCACTAGCATGAAAAGACAACTTATGAGACTCACTACATGAAGAACAAGGTGCTACTTTGAAGCACAATATATGAGACTCACTACATAAAGAACAAGGTGCTACTTTGAAGCACAAGTGTGGAAAAAGAGATAGTAGCATTGCCCCTTTTTTTTCTTTTGGGCCTTTCTCCTTTTTTTTCTTTGGGCAATGCTCTAACAATGATGATCATCACACTTCTATTGATTACAACATAAGGATTACAACTCGAAACTTAGAACAAAATATGACTCTATATGAATGCCTCAGGCAGTGTACCGGGATGGTGCAATGAATCAAGAGTGACACGTATGAAAAATAATGCATGGTGGCTTTGCCACAAATACGAT
The DNA here is from genome assembly GCF_002162155.2 of Triticum dicoccoides. Classification (NCBI taxonomy): domain Eukaryota; kingdom Viridiplantae; phylum Streptophyta; class Magnoliopsida; order Poales; family Poaceae; genus Triticum; species Triticum dicoccoides. The sequence continues at coordinate 199,738,351 of NC_041385.1, forward strand.
GTCAACTACATGATCATGCAATGGCAATATGACAAAAGTAATGTATGTCATGATGAAGATGATGGAAGTTGCATGGCAATATATCTCGGAATGGCTATGGAAATGCCATGATAGGTAGGTATGGTGGCTGTTTTGAGGAAGATAAAAGGACGTTTATGTGTGATAGAGCGTATCGTATCACGGGGTTTGGATGCACCAGGGAAGTTTGCACCAACTCTCAAGGTGAGAAAGGGCAATGCACGGTACCGAAGAGTCTAGCAAAAGGCGGAAAGGTGAGAGTGCGTATAATCCATGGACTCAACATTAGTCAAAAGAACTCATATACTTATTGCAAAAATTTAGAAGCCATAAAAAATTAAGTACTACGCGCATGCTCCTAGGGGGATAGATTGGTAGGAAAAGACCATCGCTCGTCCCCGACCGCCACTCATAAGGATGCACAAGCCAGGTACACTTCATGTTTCAAATTTGTTACACAACTTTAACCATACGTGCATGCTACGGGACTTGCAAACTTCAACACAAGCATTTCTCAAATTCACAATTACCCAACTAGCATGACTTTGATATTATCACCTCCATATCTCAAAACAATTATAAGCATCAAACTTATCTTAGTATTCAATTCACTCAAAAGAAAGTTTCACATAACTTGAACACCAAGTATATTAATATTAAGCAAATTAGCATGCTATTAATGACTCTCAAAATAATCTAAGTGAAGCATGAGAGATCAATAGTTTCTTTAAAACAAATCCAGTACCGTGCTCTAAAAGATATAAGTAAAGCACTAGAGCAAAAATTATCACGCTCAAAAGATATAAGTGAAGTACTATGAGAAAAACTATGAAGCTCAAAAGATATAAGTGAAGCAAATAGAGTATTCTAACAAATTCCAATTCATGTATGGCTCTCTGAAAAGGTGTGTAAAGCAAGGATGATTGTGGTAAACTAACAAACAAAGACACAAATAATACAAGACGCTCCAAGCAAAACACATATCATGTGGTAAATAAAAATATAGCTCCAAGTAAATTACCGATGGAAGTGGACGAAAGAGGGGATGCCTTCCGGGGCATCCCCAAGCTTTGACTTTTTGGTGTCCTTGGATTATCTTGGGGGTGCCATGGTTATCCCCAAGCTTAGGCTATTGCCACTCCTTGTTCCATAATCCATCAAAAGAATTCACTCAAAACTTGAAAACTTCACAACACAAAACTCAATAGAAATCTCGTGAGCTCCGTTAGAGAAACAAAACAAAAGACTACTTCAAAGTACTGTAATGAACTCATTATTTATTAATATTGGTGTTAAACCTACTGTATTCCAACTTCTCTATGGATTATAAACTATTTTATTAGCCATAGATTCATCAAAATAAGCAAACAACACACACAAAACAGAATCTGTCAAAAACAGAACAGTCTGTAGAAATCTGTAACTAACGCAAACTTCTCGAACTCTAAAAATTCTACAAAAATAGGAAGTCCTGGAAAAATTGTTTATTGAACAGCAGCAAAAAGAATCAACGCAAAAGCACGTTTCTGTGATTTAAAAAAGTAATATTCGTGTGCGCAAAGTTTCTGTTTTTCAGCAGAATCAAATCAACTATCATCATAGGTTATCCTATAGGTTCTACTTGGCACAAACACTAATTAAAAGATAAAACCACATCCAAACAGTAGCTAGATAGATTATTTATTCCTAAACAGAAGCAAAAACAAAAAAACAAAAATAAAATTGGGTTGCCTCCCAACAAGCGCTATCGTTTAACGCCCCTAGCTAGGCATAAAAGCAAGGATAGATCTAGGTATTGACATCTTTGGTAGGCAATCCATAAATGGCTCTCATGATAGATTCATATGGTAATTTTATTTTCTTTCTAGGGAAGTGTTCCATGCCCTTCTTTAATGGGAATTGGAATCGAATATTCCCTTCCTTCATATCAATAATTGCACCAATCGTTCTAAGGAAAGGTCTACCAAGAATAATAGGACATGAAGGATTGCAATCTATATCAAGAAGGATAAAATCTACGGGCACATAATTCCTATTTGCAACAATAAGAACATCATTAATTCTTCCCATAGGCTTTTTAATAGTGGAATCCACAAGATGCAAGTTTAGAGAGCAATCATCAAAGTCACGGAAATCTAGGAAATCACACAAAGTTTTGGGAATAGTAGAGACACTAGCACCCAAATCACACAAAGCATGAAACTCATAATCTTTAATTTTAATTTTAATAGTTGGTTCCCACTCATAGAGTTTTCTAGGGATAGAAACTTTCAACTCAAGGTTTTCTTCATAAGATTGCATCAACGCATCAACAATGTGTTCGGTGAAGGCCTTATTTTGACTATAATCATGAGGAGAATCTAGCACGGATTGCAACAAGGAAATGCAACAAATTAAAGAGCAATTTTCATAATTAAATTCCTTGAGATCCAAAATAGTGGGCTTAGCAACATCTAGATTTTTATTTCTTTCAATCCCACTTTCATCAATTTCATCATCAAGATCTAGAAACTCCGAATTCTTAAAACGCCTTCTAGGTAAAGGAAGATCATCTTCAGTTTCATCAAGATTCATATTGCAAAACAAAGATTTAATGGGGGACACATCAATAACTTTTAGATCTTCATCTTGATTTTTCATAGGAATTCGGTTTAGCGGCCATCTTATTGACTAAGGTAGCTTGCATATCCGAAATTTCGGCGGTCATCTTTTCAAGACGAGCAATTTGGGCTCTTATACCATCAAATTCTTTAGACATATCATCGAGTTCTTTATTCATATAACTCATAAAACTTTTTTGTTCCTTAAGCTCGTTTCTAAAGAAATTATTATGCTCAAATTGCAAAACCATAAACTTTCTGACATTGCTTTCAATCTCCTCTAGCCTTTGAAGGCGAAAATCACCAAATCTAGGTAGAGACATCGCGACAAGCAAGCAAACTAACACACGAGCAAACAAACGGACGAAGAAAAAGGCAAACGGGAAAGAGAGGAGGAGATTGGGAAAGAGAGGGCGAATAAAACGGCAAGGGTGAAGTGGGGCAGAGGAAAACGAGAGGCAAATGGCAAATAATGTAATGCGAGAGATAGGGATTGTGATGGGTACTTGGTATGGTTGACTTGCTTGCGTGAGCCTCCCCGGCAACGGCGCCAGAAATTCTTCTTGCTACCTCTTGAGCACTGCGTTGGATTTCCCCTAAGAGGAGAGGATAATGCAGCAAAGTAGTGTAAGTATTTCCCTCAGTTTTTGAGAACCAAGGTATCAATCCAGTAGGAGACCACGCACAAGTCCCTCGTACCTACACAAAACGATAGCTCCTCGCAACCAACGCGATTAGGGTTTGTCAATCCCTTCACGGTCACTTACGAGAGTGAGATCTCATAGAGATGATAAATAATATTTTTTGGTATTTTTGGTATATAGATGCAAAGTGAAAAGTAAAAGGCAAAGTAAAAACCAAGCAAGTAATAAAGTAATGGAGATTGATATGATGAGAATAGACCCGGGGGCCATAGGTTTCACTATTGGCTTCTCTCAAGAGCATAGATATTCTACGGCGGGTGAGCAAATTACTGCTGAGCAATTGATAGAATTGAGCATAATTATGAGTATATCTAGGTATGATCATGTATATAGGCATCACGTCCGAGACAAGTAGATTGAAACGATTTTGTACTACTATTACTCCACTCGTAGACCGCTATCCAGCATGCATCTAGAGTATTAAGTTAAAAACAGAGTAACGCCTTAAGCAAGATGACATGATATAGAGGGATAAATTCATGCAATATGATAAAAAACCCCATCTTGTTATCCTCGATGGCAACAATACAATACGTGCCTTCCTGCCCCTTCTATCACTGGGAAAGGACACCGCAAGATTGAACCCAAAGCTAAGCACTTCTCCCATTGCAAGAACTACCAATCTAGTTGGCCAAACAAAATGAATAATTCTAAGAGACTTGCAAAGATAACTCAATCATACATAAAAGAATTCAGAGAAGATTCAAATATTGTTCATAGATAAACTGGATCATAAACCCACAATTCAACGGTCTCAACAAACATACCGCAAAAAGAAGGTTACATCAAATAGATCTCCACGAGAGAGGGGAGAACATTGTATTGAGATCCAAAAATAGAGAAGAAGCCATCTAGCTACTAGCTATGGACCCGAAGGTCTAAAGTAAACTACTCACACTTCATCGGAGGGGCTATGGTGTTGATGTAGAAGCCCTCCATGGTGGATGCCCCCTCCGGCGGAGCTCCGGAACAGGCGCCAAGATGGGATCTCGTGGATACAGAAGGTTGCGGCGGTGGATTTAGGTTTTTGGCTCCTGTTCTGATCGTTTGGGGGTACGTAGGTATATATAGGAGGAAGGAGTATGTTGGTGGAGCAATAGGGGGGCCATGAGGCAGGGGGCGCACCCTAGGGGGCGCCCCCCACCCTCGTGACCGCCTCTGTTACATCTTGGAGTAGGGTCCAAGTCTCCTGGATCACGTTCGGTGAGAAAATCGCGTTCCCGAAGGTTTCATTCCGTTTGGACTCCGTTTGATATTCCGTTTCTTCAAAACACTGAAATAGGCAAAAAAACAACAATTCTGGGTTGGGCCTCCGGTTAATAGGTTAGTCCCAAAAATAATATAAAAGTGGAAAATAAAGCCCAATATAGTCCAAAACAGTATATAAAGTAGCATGGAGCAATCAAAAATTATAGATACGTTGGAGACGTATCAATGAGTGGTGCTCTCCCCAATGGCTAGACGTCCATAGCAAGGCCAGGGATAAGCGTGCCCAAATGGAACGTGTGCCACACCATCAAGGAAGCTCCAACCTGTTTGAGTACGGGAATCACTGGGTATGTGATTCGAGCCCTTAATGATTCATGCAATTTCATTCTTCATGCTAGCTTCAGCCCTTTAATTACTAATTTACCTGTTCCTCTCTTTTAGGTCCATCACAACAAGAAGGAGGTGCCACCACTATACGGCCTCTATGCCATGGCCCATAGTGCCCCGTTCAAGAAGGCTAAGGCATTCTCCGAGGATGACCTCGATCATCCAGAGAGGTTCATCAACATCTCCTCCCACAACAATCTCATGAGGTACAGAGACTTTGGGAAGAAGATGAAAGGGGGGACTTCAACCCAAGCCAGAGTCCTTTTGATCTTGAGCACATGATGCTATCTAGTGACGGGAGGAAACATGGCTCGATAGCCATTGGGGATGGACTGATACATTGTCCTAGAAGTCTCATGGAGATCAAGAAGCGCCAAACGAGGTCTCTTCCTGAGATGAGGCCTCGACCATGGACAATGGAGCTCGCTATCGAGGCTAGAGCCCAGGAGTTTCTGGTGGAGGCAAACAGGAAGGCGGCGAAGAGGGAGAGGCAGTTGGAGGAGAGGACGACTAATCTGTTGGAGGCAGAGAGGAACTGGAATGACGCGGGTCACCGGGCCCTATACAAGCTCCTCGTGGTAAGTTTCTCCCGCATACTAGTCAAATCATGCACGAAATATTTGTTTCATTACTAACTAATATGACTAACTCGTGAAAACAAAATGTGCAGTCCGTGTGCGAGAAAACCGGCCAGACCCCTCCGTCGATGCCCAAGATTGGTATAGCGGACACGGTGAGTTTCATTTGAATGGTCATTAGTTACTAGTATTCACATTTCAGTTGCATCATGCTAACTAAGCATTGCAAATGATCTTTGGTGCAGCACGCTGTCGGATTTTGGGTTCGGGCAGACCCTTGAGGTTCGAACACTAGGGTGCGCACTGAGATTCAACCCTCTGTCGTCTCGCACCTCGCCAAATCGCTGGGACCTAAACTACTAAACAGAATAGCACAAGAGACACAAGATTTATACTGGTTCAGGCCACCATTGTGGTGTAATACCCTACTCCAGTGTGTGGTGTGGTGGATTGCCTCTTGGGCTGATGAGGAACAATACAAGGAAGAACAGCCTCGCGAGGGTCTGTTCTTGGCTGGTGCGATGAAAGGATGAGAGGGGTTCAGTCGCTCTAACTATTGGTTTCTTGATGAGGATCCAGATGCCTCTGCCCTGGGGGTGGCTAGTCCTATTTATAGGCGAAGGCCCTGGGCCTCTTCCCAAATATTGAGCGGGAAGGGCGCCAACAATTGGCCATTTTGAAGGGGAACAGCGGGTACACTTATCCTGACTAAAGTTGGTCCTCGCCTGCCAAAGGCTCTGGTGATGACACCGGTTTGGGCTCCACGATGACTCCCTTCCAGCCTTTGGGCTGGTCTTGGTCTTGTTGCACCGAAATGGATGCCTTTGCTTGATACTCTCGCCTGCGCTTGCTCCCTTTGCACCAAAGAGGAAGGGAGGACACTGCGCGGGCTGGCGCCCAACTGGCGCCCTTGGTCATCATGGCTTGCGTCATGGGCACCTCGCGAGGTACCCTGCCTTGAACTCTCCGCCACCTCATGAGCCAGCCTGACGAGGCCGTGCCTAAGGAAGCTCCTTGTTGTCCGCCCCGCGAGGCTTGGCCCCTCGCGAGGGTCTTGAGCTTGCATTGATGAAGATGGGCTGTGCTGGGCCTCCTTTGAGCCACGCCGCAGGCCGCAGGCAGGCAAGTCTGGGGACCCCCGTTGCCAGAACGCCGACAGTAGCCCCCGGGCCCATGGCGCGCCCGAACTTGGCCGAGCAGAGAGGCGAAAGGGCAAGTGCGAAGCGTCGCGAGCCCTAACAGCCTGCGGCCTTGGGCGTCGCGTGGTGGTTGATTGGATGCATGCGCCTCTACAACCACGCGAGTTGATAAAAGAGCGGTGTCTTCCTTGCCCCCTTTACTTTCTCTAGTTGCTGCTTAGATCCCCTTTCTTGCGCCTCTCCTCTCTGCTTCCAAAATCTTCAGATCTACTCCGCCTGCGTGCCCTAGCCAGTCATGGCGCCTCGCCAAGCCCCGGCCGAAGCTTGGTACTCGCCTACCTTGGACCCGCCAAATGTATCAGGGGCGAGCCTTGCCCTGGTGCGCCGGATGGTGGAGGCGCAGGGCATCAACGGAACGAAGGCGTTCACGGCCGGCTATTCTGTCTCTGAGGTCGGGGGAGCACCTTCTACCCGATCTTCGTGAGCGCCATCATTGCTGGTCTGGTGCCTCCCTTTTCCGAGTTCTTCTTCTCTATCCTCCGCCACTACAACATTCAAGCTCTGCACCTCCATCCCAACTCCGTCCTTCTTCTGGCGATCTTCGCCTACTATTGTGAGGCCCATGTTGGGGTGAAGCCCTCGGTGGCGTTGCTGCGCCACTATTTCTCCCTTCGAACCTCCCATGGTTCCGCCTCCGCATGCGCGAGCTTCGTCGCATACGGAGGAGCCATCGCCATTTCAAACCCTGGGAAGACGATTGAGGGCTTTAGGAGCAAGTGGGTCTTGGTGGATGCTGGGCGCATCCATACTCGGCTGATCCTGCCCATGGAGCACCCGGCGAGCTCCGACGACTGGTCCCGAGTGGAGCTTCTGGATCCCTACGCGAAGCTGGTGCTGGAGAAGTTGGACGCAGATCCGAGGCCGGCCAGCATGGCGGCGGCGAAGCTGACTGGCGCGTCGCTGCTGAGGGAGTTCCTGGAGCATCAACTGGCTCTGCTTCGTCAGTACTCGCTTCCGATGTGGAGGCCTCACTCGAGCCCCGTGGTCTTCGCCGACGAGGATCTGGCGGCGGTCCTCCAGTCCTTGGTTGGGGGCGACATGGCGAGGCTGGAGGGTGCTCCCACGCCCCTATTCCTTCGCGAGGATTGGGAGCAGGTAGTGGGGTCCATTCCTGTCTTCAACGGGGACGGGCCCGGGCCCGTGGAGGCTCCAGAGGACCTGGTGGACGTGTCCTCTGACGACTCCAGCAAAGAGGTGGAGGGAGGGGAGCCGGAAGAGGGGGTTGATTCGGGGGCAGAGTCAAGAGCTCCTCCCCTTCGGCGCAGGTCCCACACTCTCCGCCTCCCCCAGAGTGACGACGAGGAGGATGAGGATGAGCAGGGGGCGGGAGCCTGCCCCCGATCCCGAAGAAGGACCGGACTGGGTTGGTCCCCCGCGGGTCTGCCCCAGCCCCGGGGCGATCCGCAGACGCGCCTCCTGCTCCTGGGCCCCTTGAAGCCGACCCTTGCAGCCGGCTTGCGGGCTTTAAGTTCGGCCGGAGGCTGCTCGAGTCCACCAGCGACGACCTGTAAGTGCCTGCTTCCCATCTTGATTATTGCTCTGCCCACGAGATCTGATGTCCATGTCCTTCGGCCAGGCTGGCGCCCGCGGCGAAGAAGCTGAAGGGATCTCCTGAGGTCCCATCTGTGGCAGTGCCTCTGCCCGAGAAGGAAGGTGATCGTGACGCACAGGCCTCCCCTGCCCGGGCGTCCTCGCGAGGCTAGGCTGAGCCCGCTAGGGAGAGCTCAGCCCCCTTGACCCAGGCGACTCCCGAGGTGCCCTTGCTTGGTGCTGCCTCCACTGTCGCCGTGGCGCAGCTGGTTCCGCCTCAGGGCGCAGTGGTCACACAGCCGTCTTCTCCACCTACTCCACCGACTGCTGCTTCTCTGAATACTGTTCTGGATCGCGCTGTTGCCGGACTGGACCGCCTGCGGCAGGATCTTCTGGGCGCCGACCCCCGTCTGATGGCTGGGCGTTTGGAGCTGGCTTCTGGCTGATTCGCTCCGATGCTTCGATACGGGCGGCGCTGGTCCAGGCCTTGACGGCTCGCGACGAGGAGAAGCAGGCTGTCCGTGAGGCGAAGGTTGCCCGCGATGCTGCCCTAGGGGAGGCAGCTAGCATCCAAGGTCGCTGTGAGACGCTAGAGAGCGAGCTGAAGGGCCTGCAGAACCAGCTTGCCGAGGAGGCCCGCCTCCGCCAAGAGCAGGAGGAAAGCATGAAGGTTCGCGAGGCGGCCGTCAAGGACATGGAGGCCAAGCTCAAGAGGTGCCGTGGCCGCCTAGGCGTGATGGAGCAACAGCTAGAGGCGAGGAAGGTTGAACTGGACGGCAAGGCCCGTGTTCTCGCCGAGGATCGCGTGGCCTTCGCGGATATGGAAGAGAAGGCTCGCATTTCGCTGAAGATTCTCTACGAGAGCGGCCTTGAGAGCCCGCTGGCCGGCGAGGAGGATGGCCCCGCCAAGCTGCTTCCTTTCCTGGTTCGCGCCCTTAACGACGTCACCCTTGGCCTTGGCCCTACGGCTGAGGCCGAGGCACGCATCTGGTCTTCTGCAGCGCTGACGCGGGTCTTCACCCACATCTATCTTCGCGACCCCAACATCGACCTCGACAGCCTGCTGGAGCCAGTGAGCGGCGAGCGTGCCGCTTCCGCTGCTGAGGCCGTGAAAGGTCACGCGGAGGCTCTGCTGGGGAAGTTCCGGGCCTTTAGTACCAGGCCGAAGCGGAGCGCTGTCGGCCCTGCTGCTCCACAAGGCGAACCTGCTCCACGTGGCTCCCCCGCCGGCAAGTGACTCTGTTGTGGCTCCCGTCCTGTTTTTAATTCCTGCGCATGTACCATGCCTCGGAGAGGCGTTAAAACTTATGTTTGATGTTGTGATAACAGCATGGACTGTAATATTTGCTTTTGAATTCCCTAAAATTCGCATTATTCCTTCCTGCTTGCTTATGTTCTACGCCAGCAGAGCTCGGCCCCGCGCATACCTCAGCTGCCGTTGGCCCCGACCGGAAACCAGGACGGGACCAAGGAGTGAGGGGCTACGTGGAAAGTTAGTCTCCTGAGTCACGATGCTCAGGAGTCCCCCTTGGCGCTCGAACCGCAAGCAGGGAGGCGAGATGTGGGTGGATTTGCCGTTCTACGTCTGCAGAGCCCAGTCCCGCGCATACCTCAACCGCCATTAGCCTTTCGGAACTAAGGGGCGAGGGGCTACGTGACCAATTAGGCTGCTGAGTCGCGATGCTCAGGAGTCCCCCTTGACGCTCAATCGGCCTTCGTACCTTGGCTCCGCTCGGGGAGGGGCGCGCGACGAACCAGGCCCGAGGAGGCTTGGCCAGGCGAGGTGCGTCTGGGCGGGACCCAGGCGCAGCCCCCGTGCCCAGCTCCTTCGCGCGGCACTCCCGAGGGGAGGCGTTGCGACAAGGCCAGACACTGAGCTTTGGGCTCCCAGAGGTTGATGCGGCCCGAAGGCCACCCTCAGTTGTTTATCACCAGCGCAGAGCATAGCGCTTCCATATGCGTACGGGAATAGCCGCTCCTCGGCAGTGTCGTCAGCCAGCACGGAGCATGGTGCTTCCACTGGTGCGTGGGAGGGGGCTCCCCTCTGGGAGGAGCCCCCGGGGCGTATAAAGCCCCACCCTGACACGTGGCTGGCACGGTAGGGCTGGACGAGGTGTATCTGGGCACCCGTGAGCCAGCGCGGGACTCACAGGGCCTTACCTCAAGGCGGGTTGCCCCTGGCTTTGGGCCTTATCTTCGAGTGTGTTCCTGCAATTTTGGCCAGATGCCGATGCTCTACGTCTTCGGGTCTCGGTTCTCGGGCTGGTCTTAGCCGTTGCTGGCAAGCCAGGTCGCGATGCCATGGACAAGACCAGAGGGTGAGGGCCGGAGAACCGGTAGGAGCCCTGAGTCGCGATGCTCAGGCACCCCCCCTCCCTTTAACGCGCAAGCTGGGTTAGATGTAGCAACTCTACGTCCTCGGGTCCCGGCTCTCGGGCTGGTCTCAGCCGTCGCTGGCAAGCCAGGTCGCGATGCCATG
>NC_041385.1:199749361-199809320 GCF_002162155.2 Triticum dicoccoides
GATGCCATGGACAAGACCAGAGGGTGAGGGCCGGAGAGCCGGTAGGAGCCCTGAGTCGCGATGCTCAGGCGCCCCCTGTTTAACGCGCAAGCTAGGTTAGATGACGAAACTCTACGTCCTCGGGTCCCGGCTCTCGGGCTGGTCTCAGCCGTCGCTGGCAAGCCAGGTCACGATGCCATGGACAAGACCAGAGGGTGAGGGCCAGAGAGCCGGTAGGAGCCCTGAGTCACGATGCTCAGGCACCCCCCCTTTAACGCGCAAGCTTCCGTCACCCAGAAAAAGGCACCAAATAACAAGCATGATGGAATGAAAGCATAGTCCTAAGAAAAACGCAAGAAGGGTACATGCCGCTGGGACAGGCCCGAGCGGCTTGGGGATGATGCTGCCCGGGGGGCGCCCTCAATAGGATAAGCTAAGGACATGAAATAAAAAGGATACATGCCGCAGGGACGGACCCATGCGGCCTGGGAATAATGCGGCCCTAAAGGAACTCCCAGCCGGAAACAAAACTTAAAGATGTCACCTGATGATGTTGGGGATGAAGGGGTGTTGGTGTAGCAGACTCGGTGGGCTGCGGGAGCCGATCCTCACGAGCCCCCAGGCCCGGGGGCCTCGGGAGGATCCGGAGGCACTGGCGGCTCCTCACGGGCCATCTCCATCTCCGCCAGGGCTGCGGCGTGCCTGACCTCTTGAGCCTCCAGGATGGCCCTCATGAGATGCTGGTGGGCAGCAACCGCGTTTGGCAGGCCGTAAGGCATGCACACATAGCTGTGGGGTGGACCCTCGCAACGTCCCACTCGCGAGGGCCAGAGGCGCTCTTGAGACGCGGCTCGGTTGAGCCCTGGTATGTCAATGCAGACGCGCAGCCCACCATCCTCGTCTGGATGGGGCGCCACAGCGGGTAGGCGGTGGCTGCCTCTCATGACCCTTGACTCCTGTAACTCCTGAATGGCCTTGCTGACGAACTCCTGAGGGTTTGGCCCTCCTTGCCTTGCTCCTTCTTGAGGGAAACGTGCTTCGAAGCACGCCTCCACGTGGTGCCCAAGCGCCTCCCTCGTGACCTTGGCGAGGTCGGCGGCCCTCGAGGGGAGAGCCCCCGAGCCCGGCCTGAGGAGGGCGCCGGGCGCGCTTCCCTATGCGATGGAAGGAGGCTCCTCCTCACCAGGCGCGGGTCCTGAGGGGCCTGCCTCCTGAGGAGCCGGGCCGGTCGATGTCTTCTTCTTCTTGGGTGTAGCCTCGGAAGGCCTCCTGCTGCTGCGGTCTGGGTCTTCTAGTGATGCGGCCTGAAAGGCTCGCTCTAGGGAGCACACTGCGTCTCTCTCTTCGCAGGGCACCGTGATGACCCCGCCGCTTCCTGGCATCTTGAGGACGTTGTAGCCGTGATGGGTTACGGCCATGAACTTGGCCAGTGCCTGGTACCTGAGGATGGCGTTGTACGGCAGGCGAATGTGGGCGACGTCGAAGTCGATGAGCTCGGTGCGGTAATTGTCACGAGCCCCGAAGGTGACAGGAAGGCGGACCTGCCCGATCGGGACCGTGGAACCATCGGTGTCTCCGGAGAAGGGCTTGGTTGGCTGAAGCTGACTATAAGGCACTTGAAGATTGTTGAATGTTTCCACGGACAGGACGTTGAGCCCTGCCCCGCCGTCGATGAGGGTCTTGGTGACTAGCACGTTGCTGATGATTGGGGAACAAAGCATCGGGAGGACTCTGGCTGTGGCCGCGCACTTGAGCTGATCCGCTGAGCTGAACGTGATGGCGCACGCCGACCACCTGAGAGGGCGCGTGGCCTCGAGCTTGGGGCGGACTGCATTCACTTCGCGGGTAAACTGCTTGAAGATGCGCTGAGAGGCTGGGGCTTGAGCTCCGCCTAGGATGCAGGCGATCGCACGCGGTTCCTGGAAGCCCCCAGCCCCCTCGTCCTGATGACGGTCCTCATTTCTCCTTGACTGCGGCGGCAGCGGAGGGAGGCCTGCGTTCCCCTGCGGGCGATCCACGCGAGGCTGATCCCTCCAGCCTCCCTCGCGAGGCGGGTCTTGGCAGCGGTCCTCGCGAGGTTGGTCACGCCACCCTTGGCGCGGGCCGCGGTCTTCCCAGCGTCCTGCATTTCTTCCTCCTCCTCGGTCGTAGCCCCGGTCGCTGCGCTCGGGGCATCTGCCGACCCTTCCTTCGCGCACGGCCCGGATCTCTTGGCATTCATTGGTGTTGTGGGTGTGGAGGTCGTGGTACACGCAGTACCGACTGCCCTTGGAGGACTCGGGCTGATCTCTGCCTCGCTTGGTGTCTGGCTCGGCCGCGAGCATGGCAGCCCCCTTGCGCTTCACGTCCTTGGCCTTGGGCTTCTTCTCTTCGGGATCCGCGGCAGGCAGCTCGAGGAGGGAGAGGCGCCCCTCATCAGCCCTGGCGCACTTGGTCGCCAAGTTGAACAGCTCCAAGGAGGTGCACAGATCTTCATGCATCGCCAGCTCCTCCTTCATCTTGACGTCGCGCACACCGCCGGAGAAGGCAGAGATGATGGCCTCCTCCGTTACCCTGGGGATCTTGAGGCGCGCGCTGTTGAAGCGCTGGATCTACTTCTGCAGGGTTTCCCCTGGCTGTTGCTTGATTTGGCGCATGTCACTCATGGCGGGTGGCCGGTCGCGAGTACCCTAGAAGTTGGCGATGAAGCGGGTGCGCATCTCGTCCCAGGAAGAGATCGTGCCTGGGGCCAGATTCAGGAGCCAGGTACGGGCTCCGTCCTTGAGCGCCATGGGAAACCAGTTCGCCATGACCTTTTCGTCCCCGTTGGCAGCCTCGATGCCCAACTCGTAGAGTGGAGGAACTCCGCAGGGTCAGCTGTGCCGTCGTAGCGAGGAGGCAGGTCTAGCTTGAAGTTGGCGGGCCACGCGACGCTGCGCAACTCGGAGGTGAAGGCGCGGCAGCCCGCCATGGCTGCGGGGGGGCTTGGACGATGGAGAGCTTTGTCCTGCGGGTCTCCATGCGCCGCGGCTGGAGGCAGCGCAGGGTCTTGACATGCTGGAGCGCCGAGCGCTCGGGCAGCTTCTCGTGGGCGAGGGACTTCTTGGCAGCTCTGCTCTTGCCGCGCTGGCGCCTGGCGGAGCGGGTTCCACCCAGGGGCCGCGCGCCTTGGGGCCAGGGCGCCTTCTTGAGGAGGAGGTGGCTGAGGCGCCCCAGGAGCTTCATCGCCCGCGCGGGACGGGGTACGGTGCAGCGAGAAGGACGGTGCGGGGGCGCCTCCAGCTGCGCTGACGAGCTCGGCGACTCGGTCGAGCCATTCTTCATAGACGTTGTCGATGGGGCGGTAGCGCAGGAGCTCGTTTGCCGCGATGAGCGCAGCTCGGGCCTCCATGGCCGCGCGGGGCGCGCGTGACGAAGAACCAGCGGGGGTGAGCGAAGGTGTGGCGGTGCGGCCGTCCCGCCTCATGGACGGGTGCTGGGATGATGCTAGCTGCTCGTTCCCCACCGGGCCGGTGGCGGCATTGACGGCAGGTGACGGGGAACGACGAGGGCGCCCGCCGACGGGAGCCGTTTGGGCGACATGGGAGGCGAGGGCGGCTCGGCGCTCGGCGCGAGCCCGATGAGCGTCAGACATGGTTGCGGTGGTCGGGGAAGAGCAAGACGGCGGAAGGCAAATTCCGGTGCACCCCTACCTAGCGCGCCAAATGTCGGATTTCGGGTTCCGGCAGACCCTTGAGGTTCGAACACTGGGGTGCACACGGAGATTCAACCCTCTGTTGTCTCGCACCTCGCCGAATCGCTGGGACCTAAACTACTAAACAGAACAGCACAAGAGACACAAGATTTATACTGGTTCAGGCCACCATTGTTGTGTAATACCCTACTCCAGTGTGTGGTGTGGTGGATTGCCTCTTGGGCTGATGAGGAACAATACAAGGAAGAACAGCCTCGTGAGGGTCTGTTCTTGGCTGGTGCGATGAACGGATGAGAGGGGTTCAGTCGCTCTAACTACTGGTTTCTTGATGAGGATCCAGATGCCTCTGCCCTGGCGGTGGCTAGTCCTATTTATAGGCGAAGGCCCTGGGCCTCTTCCCAAATATTGAGCGGGAAGGGCACCAACAATTGGCCATTTTGAAGGGGAACAGCGGGTACACTTATCCTGACTAAAGTTGGTCCTCGCCTGCCAAAGGCTCTGGTGATGACGCCGGCTTGGACTCCACGATGACTCCCTTCCAGCCGTTGGGCAGGTCTTGGTCTTGTTGCACCGAAATGGACGCCTTTGCTTGATACTCTCGCCTGCGCTTGCTCCCTTTGCACCAAAGAGGAAGGGAGGACACTGCGCGGGCTGGCGCCCGACTGGCGCCCTTGGTCGTCATGGCTTGCGTTATGGGCACCTCGCGAGGTACCCTGCCTTGAACTCTCCGCCTCCTCATGAGCCAGCCTGACGAGGCTGTGCCTGAGGAAGCTCCTTATCGTCCGCCCCGCGAGGCTTGGCCCCTCGCGAGGGTCTTGAGCTTGTGTTGCTGAAGATGGGCTGTGCTGGGCCTCCTTTGAGCCATGCTGCAGGCCGTAGGCAGGCAAGTTTGCGGACCCCCGTTCCCAGAACGCCGACACACGCCTCCCGACAAGCATCAACCGATCCTTCTCCATCTTGCGGTGGCGCAACCCCGACCGGTCCTTCTCTATCTGACACTGGCACAAACCCGACCATTCCTTCACCTCCCTGATGATGGTAAGTTTTCCCAAGTGTTTTGCTTAACAAATGCATACTTAGCTTAAGAAATGACCTACTTAGCTCCAAAATGACCTATACTTAGCTTATTTTCCTCGAAAATGTTAGAATAACCTTACTTACCTCCAAAATGACATATTCTACCTAGGATAGCTATAAATGACCTATACTTAGCATTTTTTTCCTCCAAAATGACTTGATATGCTTTGTTAGCTAGAATGGCATAACTACATAGGATAGCTCAATAATGATCTATAGCTAGCTTAGCTAGTTCATTTATGACATAATTAGCTCAGTTAGGTTAAAAAAATGGCATAACAACCTAGGATAACTCAACAATGATCTATAATTAGCTTAGCTACTTCATTTATGACATAATTAGGTCACTTAGGTAAAAAAATGGCATAATAACCTTGGTTTAGCTCCAAAATGACCTATACTTAGCTTATTTTCCTCAAAAATGACATAATAACCTTACTTAGCTCCAAACTGACATACTTTACCTAGGATAGCTATAAAATGACCTATAGTTAGCCTTTTTTTCCTCCTAAATGACTTAATATGCTTAGTTAGCTGAAAAATGTCATGACTACCTAGAATAACTAAATAATGATCTATACTTAGCTTACCTAGTTCATTTATGACATAATTAGCTTACTTAGGTAAAAATGGCATAATAACCATGGTTTAGCTCCAAACTATCATATAATTAGTTTATTTTCCTCCAAAATGACGAAATAACCTTACCTGGCTCCAAAATGTCCAATTTTAACTAGGATAGCTCTAAAATGACCTACACTTACCATTTTGTCCTCCAAAATGAATAAATATGCTTAGTTAGCTCAAATGCCTAACTACCTAGGTTAGCTCCAAAATGACCTATTTACCTAGCTTAGCTCTAAAATGACCTGCACACTTGGCATTTTTACCTACGTTGGCTAAAAAATGGCATTTTTACCTACCTTAGTTAGAAGAAGAAGAAGATAAAGAAGAGGAGAGGAGAAAAAGAAAGAGAAGATAAATTCTTCTTGTTCTTTTTCTTCTTCTTTTTCTTCTTTTTCTTCTTTTTCTTCTAGCTAGTCTTCTTCTTCTTCTAACTTTCATCTTTCCTAATTTGCAGATTTTCTTGAGATGAGGAAGCTTGCATTGATGGACTGTACTCTTCCACTTGTGCTTCCTTTTGTTTATGGAAACTTGTTGGATATGTATGTATGGAAATGTTGTTGGAAACCATTGTATGTTGTTGGAAACTTGTATATGTCCATGTTGTTGGAAACTTATTGTTGGTATGCTTATTGAAATTAGTTTGAATATGTGTATGTGTATATGTGTGTGTGTGTGTGTGTGTGAAATTCTGTCAAATTGAATGAATTTAAGAAAAACCAGGAAAAACAGAGGCTATATAGCCACTTTCCCGTCTACTGGCAGACGGCAAAGGTCTTTGCCATCAGCTAGCAGACGGCAAAGCTGTCACGTGGCGGCTACCTGTACAACCTGGTGTGTACTAGGCTGGCCTGTTTGGCAGATTTGACGTCAGCCAGTAGACGGCAAAGGCCTTTGCATCTTTGTCGTCTGCTGGCTGACGGCAAAGATGCAAAGGCCTTTGTAGTCTGCTTGCTGACGGCAAAGCACGCCGTTAACCACTTAATGGACTAGAACTACCATATGTGCCGTCCAGGCTCTTTGTCTTTTGCCAGCAGACGGCAAAGGCCTTTGCATCTTTGCCGTCCACCAGCAGATGGCAAAGAGGCCTTTGCCATAGCCTATTCAGTCGGATCTGTTGTCGTCTGCTGGCTGACGGCAAAGCCCTTTGCCGTCCACCTAGCATGCCTTTGTCGTCAGCCATGGCTGGCGGCAAAGTGCGTGATTCCTGCAATGATACATATTGAATGTGGGAGCAATTAGCTAGACTAGCTCCATGCAGAGCATTGTAGACATAGAAATTTGCAAAATACATACGGATCTGAATGTGGCGGACTTGTTGACTAAACTTCTCTCACAAGCAAAACATAATCACACCTTAGTACTCTTTGGGTGTTAATCACATGGCGATTTGAACTAGATTTTTAACTCTAGTAAACTCTTTGGGTATTAGTCACATGGCAATGTGAACTATGGGTGTTAATCACATGGCGATGTGAACTAGATTATTGACTCTAGTGCAAGTGGGAGACTGAAGGAAATATGCCCTAGATGCAATAATAAAGTTGTTATTTTATATTTACTTATTCATGATAAATGTTTATTATTCATGCTAGAATTGTATTGATCAGAAACTTAAATACATGTGTGAATACATAAACAAATACCGTGTCCCTAGTAAGCCTCTTCTAGACTAGCTCCTTGATCACAGGTGGTTAAGGTTTCCTAGCCATGGACCTGAGTTGTCATTTGATAACGGGATCACATCATTAGGAGAATGGTGTGATGGACAAGACCCATCCGTTAGCTTAGCATAATGATCGTTCAGTTTATTGGTATTGCTTTCTTCATGTCAAATACATATTCCTTCGCCTATGAGATTATGCAACTCCCAGATACCGGAGGAATGCCTTGTGTGCTATAAAACATCACAACGTAACTAGGTGATCATAAATATGCTCTACAGGTATCTTCGAAGGTGTTTGTTGAGTTGGCATAGATCAAGATTAGGATTGGTCACTCCGAGTATCGGAGAGGTATCTTTGGGCCCTCTAGGTAATACACATCATTAGCTTGCAAGCAAATGACTAAGGATTTAGCCACGAGGTGATGTATTACGGAACGAGTAAAGAGACTTGTCAGTAACAAGATTGAACTAGGTATGAAGATACGGACGATCGAATCTCGGGCAAGTAACATACCGATGGAAAAAGGGAATTACATATGTTGTCATAATGGTTCGACCGATAAAGATCTTTGTAGAATATGTAGGAGCCAATATGGACATCCAGGTTCCGCTATTGGTTATTGACCGGAGAGGTGTCTAGGTCATGTCTACATAGTTCTCGAACCCTTAGGGTCCGCATGCTTAACATTCGTTGACAATATAGTGTTATATGAGTTATGTGATTTGGTGAGCGAATGTTATTCGGAGTCCTGGATGAGATCATGGACATGACAAGGAGTCTCGAAATGGTTGAGAGGTAAAGATTGATATATAGGATGATGGTATTCGGACATCGGGTGTGTTTCAGAGGGTACCGAGTACTTATTGGGTCATCGGAAAGGAGTTTCGGGCACCCCTGAAAGTGCTAATTATCGACTGGAGGGGGTGAATGGGCAATTTTTATGAAAGTCTTCAAAACATGAAAGTTTCGAAGACAAACATGAAAACAGGACCTATAAACACGCAGCGGAAGATGAACTATGCTAGACAAGCCATAGTTAGACAAGTATGAAACTAAAGCATGATGACTAGCAGCAGCTAGGTAGTAGGATCAGGATGGAAGATGGTATGAAGCCAATCAGAACAAGTAGTCACACAGTGAAGTCAAACAGGCATAGCAATCACGCAATGACTTCACAAAGATGACTCTAAGTAAGGAGAGTAAGAGATAGAACCAGTGCATTGTGAAGACAAGGATTTGTTCGACCAGTTCTAGTTGTTGTGACAACTGTACGTCTGGTTAGGGAGGCTGAGATTGAACTCAGAAGACCGTGTCTTCACCTTATTCCCCTTGAGCTAAGGACACACAATCCCCGCCCAATCACTCTGGTAAGTCTTCAAGGTAGACTTCCAAACCTTCACAGACTTCATTCATCGGCAATCCACAATTACTCTTGGATGCTCAGAACGCGACGCCTAACCAGCTAGAGGATTCACATTCCTCAAGTGTAACAAGTCTTCAGATCACGCAGACAGAAAGACTTCAGTGATGCCAAACACTCTTTGGGCTCTGGGTGTTTTGGGCTTTGTCCTCACAAGGATTTCTCTCTCAAACTCTTCGGAGGTGGGTTGCTCTCAACGACAAAAGCCGTGCACTAACTCTGAGCAGCCACCAATTTATGGTGTAGGGGGGTGGGCTATTTATAGCCACTGGCAACCCGACCTGATTTGTCCGAAATGACCCTGGGTCACTAAGGAACTGACACGTGTCACAACGGTCAGATTTCAAACACACGCGACAGCTTGACTTGGGCTACAAGTAAAGCTGACTCATGCGGCTCTGGATAAGATGTGCTCTCATTGTCTTTGCTCGAAGACATAGGAATTTGGTTGAGCATCACTTCAGTCACTCTGACTTTGTTCAGTTGGACCACACTTAAAAGTGCGGTGCTTCCTATGACTCAACAAATAAGAAAAGAAACAACGAAATCACTAAGTCTTCGTGCTCCATAGTCTTCACTCAATGTCTTCTTCTGTCATAGTCTTCAATGTGAATATCTTCATGTACCACCATTATCTTCAATGTCTTCATACATTTTTAGGGGTCATCTCCGGTAGGTAAACCGAATCAAAGAGGGACTACTACCTGTGTTATCCTGCAATTCTCACAAACACATTAGTCCCTCAACCACGTTTGTCATCAATACTCCAAAACCAAACTAGGGGTTGCACTAGATGCACTTACAATCTCCCCCTTTTTGGTTATTGATGGCAAACTGGTTGAAGTTTTCAACGGGGATATAAATATGTGAAATTGTAAAGGATGAGGTATTGTCTTCATAAGTAGCAAAAGGCTCCCCCTGAAGAAGCGCATATAAATAATTTGCTTTTGGAATGCAAAAGCACATGGTAGGTTTTACTTGTGGAGACCCTCTTCAACTTATGAAGACAATTCATCATGCATGATCTGATGTAACGAAGATAATGACATGCATAATGAAAAATGGACGTCTGTGAAATGATTTAAGTGCGGAAGTTATCGTCGCACATGCAAAATTTATCATCGCATCACAAAACAGCAAATAAGTAGCAGACGACCATCGAGTTTAAGTGTTACAACTCAGAGAACCAAATGTATCAAAAGCAAGAGTTGTAAATACAAGGCAAAATATAATGCAACCGCCCATATGAACCCGCTTGAAGACTATCAACTCATAGCTTCTCCCCCTTTTGTCAATAAGGACCAAAAAGGGTTGAAGACATTGAGCCTCGACTCATTCCCAGAAGGAGTAAGAGAGGATGCAGGGTTGGTGTCGAGGTTTGGCGGTGCAGACGAACTTGGAGCAGTGTTGATGCGAGTTGGAGGTGGCAAAGTAACATCGTCTTGATCATCGATCACATGAGCATTCACAATAGCAGTAGAAGAGGAGTACTCAGAGTCTTCAAGAGATGGAGTGCGCCGCAGAAGAGCATTTCTGGGCGGAGTGGAATCAAACTTGAATCGCTTAGAGAAGCCATCGTCTTGAAGATCTTCCTCAGCACACATAAGTGTCAGCCCTTTCCATGTGCGTCGACAGGTTTCATGCGCGACAAACGCATTCTTGGTTGCAAGGTTGCGAATGCGATTGACGTCAGTCATGATGCTCTGCATCTGGCGCTTGAGCCAATCATGATGCCTATCCTGTTTCTGATGCAGGCCAATGAGAAGCTCTCAGTCATTGAGAACACGAGATCACTTTCGAGGCCGTTGAGCAATTGTGCTGTTAGTGGCTTCAGTTTGGGCACGGTGAGGTGCACGTGTAGTACCAGCCAACGGATAGACACGAGTGGCAGCCAGAACACCCTCAATGGGCTGAGTGAAGCTCTGACGATCAACGTTATGAAGATCAAGTGGCTCTTTGTCAGGCTCTAGATAGATGGCTTCAACAGACATATCAACATCTGGCAAGAGGACAATGTGGTTGCGTGCAGATGGCTGATAGTTGAAGGCAGTGTGAAGCTTGATCAGACGCATGATCCATGGAGCATAGAACTTCAAGCCAAAGATGTCAGATCCTGATGCAGCAAGTTGACGAATGAAGAAATCTTGTGCATTGAAGCTTTTGCCATGTAGAATATATAAGACCAATGTCTTCATTGCACCTTCGAGCTTAGCCTTTGGAGAATGTCCTTTGATAGGCCAGAGAGTTCGCCTGATGATGTGATAGATTGTGCGTGGTAGATACTCAAGCTCTTCAACAAAGAACTCCGTAGGATATTCTGCATCTGGAGGCAATGGCTTCATCATACTAAGCATCCGGCTCATGTTGGGTTCGGGCTTGTGAAAGATGCTTTCCACAACTGCATTGTGAAGCTGACAACCAAGCTCATAGAGATCACCTGCAGTGGGAAGACCAGTAAGCTCAATGACATCAAATGCTTTGGCTTCGTGATGGACATTTCCTGTCATCCACTCAAGGACCCAAGTCTTAGGATCCCTGTTGTAGCCTCTGATATGCAGAGTGGCGTAGAATTGGAGCAGCAACTCTTCATTCTAGTGCTCCTTATCTGTGACAAAATGCAGTAAGCCAGCCTCTCTGAAGCAAATCGAGACCTTCTTCCAAGCAGGGCAGGCCAGCTATGGCTTCAGTATCAAGGCGCATATGCGGAAATATGCGGCCTTGGTTGTACAGAATGCATGAATAGTAGCTGCGCTGCTGATAGCTCCAGAACCGATCAGATGAGATCTTGGGCTTGGTGTAGGGGTTCTTTTCGCTGTCGAAGAAGGTGTTGTGTGCAATGAAGCCGTTGGCATTGAAAGATCCTGGTGAATTGGCGGTACCTGGAAATCTGGGCAGTCTTGGCTTTGGCTTCTGAACCTGAGGCCTGTGCTCGACATGGTAGTCAAATTGAGGACCAGCAGTAGGAGGAGGAATCAGAATGGGCCATCTGACAGTGACAAGCTGTCCATAGTTGTATGCTTGCTCGATAGTATGGGGCCTTGGAGGCGGAACCAAAGCAGTGGCATTGACTTCAGGCTGCAGATTTGTGTCAGGTGCGGCATTGACTTCATCTGCCACAGGGGCTTCATTGTCTTCATTGGCCACTGGTGCAATGACCACTGTAGGATCCACAGCGTCGGCCATGACAACATCATTGGCTTCAGGAATGTCATGTGTGGCAGCCTCAGGATTCTCACCCTCCACTTGAGTAGCTGGAGGTTCTGGCATGAATTGGTTCTCTTCATGAACTTCTTCTTGGGTTGTAGGGGGAGTAGAGACACGCTCTTCTTCTTGTGGTTCTCCGGCTGATGCAGCCGGAGGGTCTTCAGCAGCATTAGCTTCAGACACAGGGACCATCATAGAAGGATTGTCTTCAGAGAACACTTGACGTCCCACTGAACTTGACAAGTTGGAGCCCACTTCTGTGATGGTGGTCATGGATGGCTTCAGGCCTTTGCGAAGCTGTTGGTATTCAGGCGACGCCTTTGGCGATGGTGAAGTTTCCATGTAGTTGTCATCATTGGACATGGGGCTGATGACGGGCACACTTGATGGCTGGGGTGTACTTGGTCAGTCCTGATGTGGGGTAGCTTGCTGGGGGCGATCAGCCCACGATGCATCTTGTGAGATTGGCGTCAAAGGACGACCAATACTGATAAGCTCACTGTTTGTTCCAACAGGCGATGATACCGTTGGGCGCTCGATCTGAGGAAGTACTGGATCATCTTGAACAACGTCTTCAGTCGCGATGGGGTCGACGACTGGAACTTCTTGAGCTTCAGGAGCCTCTGTGGAAGCAGGCTCATGAACAACCATTCGACGCTCTTGGTTGTCAGACGGAGGGGGAATAGAAGCAAGGGGTTCTACAACAAGGGGCTTTGTGGGAGCAGCCCGATCTCTTATCTTGGTTTTTCTCTTCTTAGGGGGTGGTTCTTCATCAGTGGTGCGCTTGGTTTTCCTCTTCCTGGCTTCGGCTTCAGCTGCCTTGATTTTCTGCTGTTCAGAAGCCATTGAAGGAGCCTTGGGCTTCAAGCCACGCATGCTGGCAGGGAAGACAATGTGTGGTCCTTCCTGCTGTGGTGCTTTAGTGTGGGCTTCAGAGGACTTCTTTTTCTTGGCAGCCATTGAGGGGTCAATGCCAGGGCGGCCAAGTGCTTTGCGCTTTTCAGCTTCATTGTAAGCTTGAACGCATTTGTCAGCGAGCGCTTTCATGTGCTCTCTTGAGCCTTTGGCTTCCTCGCGTTTTGTCCGAAACGACTCCTTGAGTCCATTCAGGATCACCTTGAACTTTTGCACATCAGCCACACTCAGCTTGGCAACATGCTTCCTAAACTGTTCCTTCTCGAAGACAATCTTTCGCTTTAGTTCAACTATGCGCTGAGCTAGAGCAAGCTCAGGAGCAATGGCGCCTTGGAAGGCAACGCTGATGCCAATGGGAAGCTGAAGGTCATCAAAGCTAAGATCATGATTATCAAACCACTCATCAATGAAGTTCTTCAAAATGTTTACATCAAAGAGGGGCAGATCGTTGAAGATCTCCGCCTCTTGCTTGCTCTTGATCAGCTGTTCCGGAGCATCTTCACCTAATTCTTCATCAGAAGACAAGTCAATGGGTTCAGATTCATTCCTCAGAATGGCAGCAGGCGTCAGTGCATGACTCAGTTTCTGAACTGGTGTCTTCTGTGGCTTCTCACGCCTCTTGGAGATGCGAGAGAGATCTTCAGAGTTATTGCTTGGAGCAGAAGGGGCAGTTGCCAATGGCTTCACTCTTGAAGCTTTTGGAGCAGCAGATGATTTTGAAGCCTTACTTTTCTTTTGCTTCTTAGGCTTTGGAGGAGGAGCTGGAGCTTCGTCGGTGTCGGCATCATCATCAGAATGATCCACTTTGGCACCTTGAACTGCAATGTGTGTGATGAGGCCAGCAAGATTGTAGAAGGGGCCAATCCTGTTTTCATTGGCTTCACGGGTGCCATTGTCCCGAGGTGAGGAGGGACCAGGGTTGAAGTCAAGCCCTAGTTCCTTCTTGTTCTTTGTACCTGAGTCTTTGGCGAACTGGTAGTTGCGCTTGAACAGAATGTCTTCACGACACAAGAGCAGTGAAGACGGGTCACAATTCTCAGGATGTGGTCCGCGCACCATGCAAGGATAGAAGCCTTGCTCAATAGCTTCAGTCTGATTCCTGGGTGGAAGATTTCTGTACAGAATATCACTCCAGGGTGCCTTGATGGCATTCTTCTCTGCATACTCTTTGGTGATGAAGCGATATCTGAACCACTCCTCTGCCCAATATCTTCGAATCCATTGGATTCGATTCTTGCGTTCAGTGTAGGTTTCTTCTGGATCAGTTTTGTACATCTCGTGCAAATCAGGAGGTAAGTCCTTGGAAGTGTCACCACGATGCTGTCTACCTCCCTTTCTTGCTGATTTTCCAGTTGCCATGAAGTGTAAACTGAAAGGCTTCAGTACTTGCAAATGCTTCAAACGGCTGGACTGACAGGAACTTGCTTCAGGTGAGTTATTGTGACTCTGCAATAATTCTGCAAACGAATGCAGACTATGAGAACCAAGGGATTCTCCCACGGACATGTACCTGTGACAGCATTAAAGGTGTGAGGGAAGGGGAAGAGGTCATATGCTTTCTCAGAAGATTTTGAAGATAAATCAGTTTGAAGACATTGACCTCATAACGCGAAGACATTCACTTATATGATAAGAGTTGGTTCCAGAGTTGTACAAATCCAAGAATAAGTACAAGTGAGGAATCTAACTTGTGAAGAAGAATAAGTGAATATACGAGGCAGAATATGAGATGCAGAATGAGATAGATTCATGTTCGAAGATCTAGAAACCACTTTTGGTAGGAAAGGATGAATCTATTAGATCAAAAAGATGGTAAAAAGTAAACTTTTATTACCACACTAAGAACTGCTAGACGAAGCGAAGATGGATGCCGAGCAGTTCGATCTCCCGTGCCATAACTTGGCGACGGAAGACACCTACGGCGACGGCGGAGAAGACGAGGTCCACGGCCGGCGTGAGGATTGCGTCGAGGATGTCCCGGCAGCTGATGACCCACAAGTATAGGGGATCTATCGTAGTCCTTTCGATAAGTAAGAGTGTCAAACCCAACAAGGAGCAGAAGGAAATGATAAGCGGTTTTCAGCAAGGTATTCTCTGCAAGTACTGAAATAAGTGGTAATAGATAGTTTTGTGATAGGATAAATTGTAACGAGCAACAAGTAACAAAAGTAAATAAAGTGCAGCAAGGTGGCCCAATACTATTTGTAGCAAAGGACAAGCCTGGACGAACTCTTATAATAGGAAAAGCGCTCCCGAGGACACATGGGAATATCGTCAAGCTAGTTTTCATCACGCTCATATGATTCACGTTCGGTACTTTGATAATTTGATATGTGGGTGGACCGGTGCTTCGGTGTTGTTCTTACTTGAACAAGCATCCCACTTATGATTAACCTCTATTGCAAGTATCCGCAACTACAACAAAAGTATTAAGGTAAACTAACCATAGCATGAAACATATGGATCCAAATCAGCGCCTTACGAAGCAACGCATAAACTAGGGTTTAAGCTTCTGTCACTCTAGCAACCCATCCTCTACTTATTACTTCCCAATGCCTTCCTCTAGGCCCAAATAATGGTGAAGTGTTATGTAGTCGATGTTCACATAACACCACTAGAGGTTAGACAACATACATCTTATCAAAATATCGAATGAATACCAAATTCACATGACTACTAATAGCAAGACTTCTCCCTTGTCCTCAGGAACAAACATAACTGCTCACAAAGCATATTCATGTTCATAATCAGAGGGGTAATAATGTGCATAAAGGATCTGAACATATGATCTTCCACCAAATAAACCAACTAGCATCAACTACAAGGAGTAATCAACACTACTAGCAACCTACTAGCAGCAATCCCGGACTTGGAGACAAGAATTGGATACAAGAGATGAACTAGGGTTTGGAGATGAGATGGTGCTGATGAAGATGTTGATGGAGATTGCCCTCTCCCAATGAGAGGAGCGTTGATGATGACGATGGTGGTGATTTCCCCCTCCCGGAGGGAAGTGTCCCCGGCAGAACAGCTCTGCCGGAGCCCTAGATTGGTTCCGCCAAGGTTCCGCCTCGTGGCGGCAGAGTCTCGTCCCGAAAGGTTGCCTCCTATTTTTTTCTCATTGAAAGACTTCATATAGGAGAAGATGGGCGTCGGAGAGCCACCAGGGGGCCCACGAGGTAGGGGGCGCGCCCGGGGGGGCACCCCCCACCCTCGTGAGCAGGGTGTGGGCCCCATGGCCTTCATCTTTGGCAACGATTTTTCTTTATTTATTTTAAGACATTCTGTGGAGTTTCAGGACTTTTGGAGTTGCACAGAATAGTCCTTCAATATTTGCTCCTTTTCCAGCCCAGAATTCCAGCTGCCGGCATTCTCCCTCTTCATGTAAACCTTGTAAAATATGAGAGAATAGCCATAAGTATTGTGACTTAATGTGAAACAACGTCCCATAATGCAATAAATATTGACATAAAATCATGATGCAAAATGGACGTATCAACTCCCCCAAGCTTAGACCTTGCTTTTCCTCAAGCAAAAGGCCGATAACAATAAATATGTCCTCATGTTTAGAGGTAGAGGCGTCGATAAAAATAAAATACAGGCATGAAGGCATCATGATTATTTCATAACAGCAACATATATAGATTTTGTCATATGATTACTCATGTTCAAGTGATGATCTTTTCACAAAGCCAAAGTATGAATCATAAACCTTATTGGGAACCAACAAATTATACCCTCGGTCATTAAAACAATTGCAATTTATCATAACATCGGAAAGAGTCTATGTCAGAGCTTAAAAGCAAGTCCACATACTCAACTATCACTTAGTCCTCCATAATTGCTAACACTCACGCAATACTTGTGGTTACGGAGTTTTAATTGGACACAGAGAAAGATAGGGGCTTATAGTTTTGCCCCACAACCTTTTACCTCAAGGGTAATGTCAACAATAAAAATTCATGCTCCCCCACATCCAATTAAATATATATATATATCATGTTCTTTCCAACATGCTGAGCTTGCCAAAGGATAAAAAATAAAAAGGGAAAGGTGAAGATCACAGTGACTCTTGCATAAGGTAGAGGATAATAATAAAAGATAGGCCCTTCGCAGAGGGAAGCAGAGGTTGTCATGCACGTTTAGGGTTGATGCACAAAATCTTAGTGCAAAAGTACGTCACTTTATATTGCCCCTTGTATGTGAACCTTTATTATGCAGTCCGTCGCTTTTATTGTGTCCACAACAAGTTCGTACAAAGCTTATTTCTCTACACTAATAAGTCATGCATATTTAAAGAGCAATTTTTATTGCTTGCACCAATGACAACTTACTTGAAGGATCTTACTCAATCCATAGGTAGATATGGTGGACTCTCATGGCAAAACTGCTTTAAGGGTAATTGGAAGCACAAGTAGTATTTCAACTTAGTGCTGAGAATTTGGCTAGCATGAGGGGGAGAGGCAAGCTCAACATGGTAGAGGATCCATGAAAACATACTTTATCTCAGATGTAAGAAAACATAACTCATTATGTTGTCTTCCGTGTCCAACATCAACTCTTTAGCATGTCATATTTTAATGAGTGCTCCCAATCATAAAAGATGTCAATGATAATATATCTATATGTGAAACCTCTCTTTCCTTATTACTTCCTATTAATTGCAACGATGACCAAAGCTATATTTGCCAACTCCCAACAACTTTTAATCATCATACTCTTTCTATGTGGAGTCATTACTTTCACTAAGATCAATATGAATTCTTTGATTCTTTTTATTATTTTTCTTCTAATCTCCCAAGAGCATGGCAAAATAATCAAGCCCTTGACTCAACACTAATCTTTATTATATAGCTCACGGACTCGATTACAAAGAAGGATCATAAAGCAAAACTCAAGACTAGATCATGCCATGACTTTATTCTACTAAATCAAGATACTACTAAAAGGATCGAACTAAGAAAAACAGTAAAGATAGGAGTTGTGATGGTGATACGATACCAGGGCACCTCCCCCAAGCTTGGCAGTTGCCAAGGGGAGTGCCCATACCCTTGTGATTATGTCCTCGGAGGTGATGGAGGTGGTGCATTTTTCTTCTCCAGCTTGCGTCTGAGGCTAAAATTTTCCTCCCTTAGATCCTCATTCTCGAGCTCAAGTTTCATTATCTTTTTGCATAGTGCTGCCTTGCTATCCTGCGAAAAACGAGGTGGGATAGATTGGACCTTAGGGAGGCTTGACTTCTTGAACTCCACATGCATATCACCAGGTTGAGGTAGGGGATAGTCCTCTTCATCGGAACTCGTTTCCTCCTTCCTCTTTGGATCATAGTCTTCTTCTTCCTCCATGGTCCAGCCATAATATTCCGCATCCCAATATACTTTTGGATTTGCAATATAATCAGCCATGTAGCTCTCTCCCTCCGAATCTTGGGAAGACATCTTGTTCTAATCTGCAGCAGCAACAACTCGAAATGAAAACAGAGGAGATTTGCGTGATACGAGAGTCAAAACCTTCGGGAGTGTATATAATGAATTTTTACCGACCAAAATATGTATCGTGCAAGGAAACGGAGTCCAGAGGGCACACGAGGTGCTCACGAGGTAGGGGGTGCCCAGGGGGGTAGGGCGCGCCCTCCACCCTCGTGGAGGCCTCGTGTCCTCCCCGGACTGCTACTTATTTTTCTATTTTTCTAAATATTCCAAAATGGAGAAATATTGCCTTAAAATTGTTTTGGAGTCGGTTTACTTACCGTAGCACATACCTATTCCTTTTCGAGTCTGGAACGTTCTGGAAAGTGTCCTTTATGTATTCCTCCGGGGTTACGGTCAATAATATTAGTTTCAACATTTATAGGATTACCTGAGATATAGTGTTTGATCCTTTGACCGTTTACCACCTTCGGATTTGTGCCTGCGAAATTGTTGATTTTTATGGCCCCGGAACGACAGACCTCCTCGATAACGTAAGGACCTTCCCATTTGGAGAGAAGTTTTCCTGCAAAAAATCTTAAACGAGAGTTGTATAGCAATACATAATCACCTACATTAAACTCACACTTTTGTATTCTTTTCTCATGCCATCTTTTAACCTTTTCTTTAAACAACTTGGCATTTTCATACGCTTGGGTTCTCCATTCATCAAGTGAGCTAATATCAAATAACCTCTTGTCGCCGGCAAGTTTGAAATCATAGTTGAGCTCTTTAATACCCCAGTATGCCTTATGTTCTAGTTCGAGAGGTAAGTGACAAGCTTTTCCATACACCATTTTATACGGAGACATACCCATAGGATTTTTGTATGCAGTTCTATAGGCCCATAATGCATCATCAAGTTTCTTGGACCAATTCTTTCTAGACCTATTGACAGTCTTTTGCAAAATTAATTTGAGCTCTCTATTGCTCAATTCTACTTGACCACTAGACTGCGCGTGATATGGAGATGCAATTCTATGATTAACGTCGTATTTAGCAAGCATCTTACGGAAAGCACCATGAATAAAGTGTGAACCGCCATCAGTCATTAAGTATCTAGGGACTCCAAACCTCAGAAAAATAACTTCCTTAAGCATTTTAGTAGAAGTGTTATGATCAGCACTACTAGTTGGAATAGCTTCTACCCACTTAGTAACGTAATCAACAGCAACTAAAGTATGTGTATAACCATTAGAGGCAGGAAAAGGTCCCATATAATCAAAGCCCCAAACATCAAATGGTTCAATAACAAGTGAATAATTCATAGGCATTTCTTGACGTCTACTAATATTACTAATTCTTTGACATTCATCGCAAGACATCACAAACTTATGGGCATCCTTGAAGAGAGTAGGCCAATAAAAACCAGATTGCAATACCTTATGTGCAGTTCTATCTCCAGCGTGGTGTCCTCCATAAGCTTCGGAGTGACACTTGTGTAGGATCTATTCCTATTCATGCTCAGGTACACAATGCCTAATAACACCATCTACTCCTTCTTTATAAAGATGTGGATCATCCCAAAAGTAATGTTGCAAGTCATAGAAAAACATTTTCTTTTGTTGGTATGTGAAGCTAGGTGGTATAAATTTAGCAACAATATAATTAGCATAATCAGCATACCATGGAGTGCTACGAGAAGTGCTTATGACATTTAATTGTTCATCAGGAAAGCTATCATCAATAGGTAGTGGGTCATCAAGAACATTCTCTAACCTAGATAAGTTGTCTGCAATGGGGTTCTGAGCTCCTTTTCTATCAGCAATATGCAAATCAAACTCTTGGAGCAAGAGAACCCATCTAATTAGCCTAGGTTTTGCATCTTTATTTTCCATAAGATATTTAATAGTAGCATGATCTTTGTGAATAGTTACTTTAGAATCAACAATATAGGGCCTGAATTTCTCACAAGCAAATACAACTGCTAAAAGTTCCTTTTCGGTAGTAGCATAATTTCTTTGAGCATTGTCTAGAGTCTTACTAGCATAATGGATAACATTCAATTTCTTATCAACTCTTTGCCCTAGAACAACACCTACAGCATAATCACTAGCATCACACATAATTTCAAAGGGTAAATTCCAATCAGGTGGCTGAACAACAGGTGCAGAGACTAATGCTTTCTTAAGTATTTCAAATGCTTCTACACAATCATCATCAAAGACAAATGGTACATCTTTTTGTAATAAATTAGTCAGAGGCCGAGAGATTTTTGAGAAGTCCTTAATGAACCTCCTATAAAATCCGGCATGACCAAGGAAACTTCTTATACCTTCGATGTCCTTGGGACATGGCATCTTTTCAATAGCATCAACCTTGGCTTTATCAACTTCAATACCTCTTTCAGAAACTTTGTGCCCCAAGACAATACCTTCATTAACCATAAAGTGGCACTTTTCCCAATTCAAGACAAGATTAGTTTCTTCACATCTCTACAAAACTCGAGCAAGATTGCTCAAGCAATCATCAAATGAGGAACCATAGACAGAAAGGTCGTCCATGAAAACCTCACAAATTTTCTCGAAAAAGTCAGAGAATATAGCCATCATGCATCTTTGAAAGGTAGCAGGTGCATTACATAAACCGAAAGGCATACGTCTATAAGCAGAAGTACCAAAAGGGCATGTAAAAGTAGTCTTTGATTGATCCTTAGCCGACACATGTATTTGAGAAAAACCGGAATAACCATCTAGAAAGCAATAGTGTGTATGTTTGCATAATATTTCTAGCATTTGATCAATAAAAGGTAAGGGGTAATAATATTTCTTAGTAGCCTTATTTAATTTGTGGAAATCAATTACCATCCTATAACCTATGATAATTCTTTGCGGAATCAGTTCGTCTTTATCATTAGGGACAACAGTAATACCTCCCTTCTTAGGGACACAATGGACAGGACTTACCCACTGACTATCAGCAACGGGATAAATTATACCTGCCTCCAGAAGCTTGAGTATTTCCTTTCTTACCACTTCTTTCATTTTAGGATTCAAACATCGTTGAGGATCACAAACTGGTTTGGCATCAGCTTCCAAATTTATTTTATGTTGACATAGAGTGGGACTGATGCCCTTAAGATCATCCAGAGTATATCCAATAGCAGCACAGTGCTATTTCAGAGTTTTCAATAATCTTTCTTCTTCATGCTCTGAAAGGTTAGCACTAATAATGACAGGATATATTTTCTTTTCATCAAGATAAGCATATTTAAGATTATCAGGCAACGGTTTAAGCTCAAACACGGGATCACCCTTGGGTGGAGGAGGATCCCCTAGGATTTCAACAGGCAAATTGTGTTGCAGAATAGGTTCATGTTTAAAGAATACTTCATCTATTTCCCTTCTTTCATTCATGAACATATCATTTTCATAGTCTAGCAAATAGTGTTCTAAAGGATCACTAGGAGGTACAGAAATAGAAGCAAGACCAATAATTTCATCCTTACTAGGCAATTCTTCCTCACGATGTTGTTTACTACATTTTGAGAAATTAAACTCATGAACAATATCATCCAAGCCAATAGTAAGAACATTCTTTTTGCAGTCTATCGTAGCATTAACAGTATTCAAGAAGGGTCTACCAAATATAATGGGACAAAAGCTATCTTGTGGAGAACCAAGAACAAGAAAATCAGCGGGATATTTGGTTTTCCCACACAAGACTTCAACATCTCTAACAATTCCCACTGGTGAAATAGTATCTCTATTGGCAAGTTTAATTGTGACATCAATTTCTTCTAACTCAACTGGTGCAATATCATGCATAATTTATTTGTATAAGTCAATGGGTATAACACTAGCACTAGCACCCGTATCACACAAGCCATGATAACAATGATCTCCTATTTTAACAGAAATAACGGGCATGCCTACCACAGGTCTATGTTTATCTCTATCACATGGTTTAGCAATTCTAGCAGTTTTACCAGAGAATTGAATAACATGCCCATCAATATTATCAGACAAGAGATCTTTAACAATAGCAATATTAGGTTCTACTTTGACTTGCTCAGGAGGTGTATAAGTTCTAGTATTGCTTTTACGAACAACAGTTGAAGCTTTAGCATGATCCTTCATTCTAACAGGGAAAGGTGGTTTCTCAACATAAGAAGTAGGAACAATAGGATCATTGTAAGTGACAGTCTTTTCTTCAACTTTAATAGGTGTAGCTACTTTTACTTCTATCGGAGGATGATATTTAAACCATTTCTCCTTGGGGAGATCAACATAAGTAGCAAAAGATTCACAGAAAGAAGCTACTATCTCAGAGTCAAGTCCATATTTAGTGCTAAACTTACGGAAAATATCGGTATCCATAAAAGATTTAACACAATCAAACTTAGGTGTCATACCTGACTCCTTACCTTCGTCGAGGTCCCAATCTTCAGAGTTGCGTTTAATTCTATCCAATAAATTCCATCTAAATACAATAGGCTTCATCATAAAAGAGCCAGCACAAGAAGTATCGAGCATGGTGCGATTGTTACCAGAAAGCCAAGCATAAAAACTTTGCATAATCACTTCTTTTGCGAGCTCATGATTGGGGCATGAATATAACATTGATTTAAGCCTCCCCCAAGATTGAGTGATGCTTTCTCCTTCGCGAGGCCAAAAATTATATATATAATTGCGATCATGATGAACAAGATGCATAGGGTAATACTTTTGATGAAATTCCAATTTCAATCTTTTATAGTTCCATGATCTCATATCATCACATAGCCTATACCATGTCAATGCGTCTCCCTCCAAAGATAAAGGGAAAGCCTTCTTCTTAACAACATCATCGGGTATACCTGCAAGCTTAAATAGTCCACAAATATCATCCACATAGCGTAGATGTCCGTCAGGATGCTTTGTTCCATCTCCTGCAAAAGTGTTAGCTAGCAGTTTTTCCATCATACCCGAAGTAATCTGAAAAGGAGTTTCATTTTCAGTAGGTTCAGTAGGTTCAGTAGGTTGAGGAGCAACTCTTGGCTCAACTGGACGGGGTGAAGATACCCCGAACAAGCCCCTCAAACAATTACTTTCCATAGTAACAAGTGACAGAAAATTTCAGCACACCAAATAAATTTTTCCTTACCAAATTCCACCTACCAAAGGCGCTTCACTCCCCGGCAACGACGCCAGAAAAGAGTCTTCATGACCCACAAGTATAGGGGATCTATCGTAGTCCTTTCGATAAGTAAGAGTGTCAAACCCAACAAGGAGCGGAAGGAAATGATAAGCGGTTTTCAGCAAAGTATTCTCTGCAAGTACTGAAATAAGTGGTAACATATAGTTTTGCGATAGGATAAATTGTAACGAGCTACAAGTAACAAAAGTAAATAAAGTGCAGCAAGGTGGCCCAATACTTTTTGTAACAAAGGACAAGCCTGGACAAACTCCTATAATAGGAAAAGCGCTCCCGAGGACACATGGGAATATCGTCAAGCTAGTTTTCATCACGCTCATATGATTCGCGTTCGGTACTTTGATAATTTGATATGTGGGTGGACCGGTGCTTGGGTGCTGTTCTTACTTGAACAAGCATCCCACTTATGATTAACCTCTATTGCAAGCATCCGCAACTACAACAAAAGTATTAAGGTAAAACTAACCATAGCATGAAACATATGGATCCAAATCAGCCCCTTACGAAGCAACGCATAAACTAGGGTTTAAGCTTCTGTCACTCTAGCAACCCATCATCTACTTATTACTTCCCAATGCCTTCCTCTAGGACAAAATAATGGTGAAGTGTTATGCAGTCGACGTTCACATAACACCACTAGAGGTTAGACAACATGCATCTTATCAAAATATCGAATGAATACCAAATTCACATGACTACTAATAGCAAGACTTCTCCCTTGTCCTAGGAACAAACGTAACTACTCACAAAGCATATTCATGTTCATAATCAGAGGGGTAATAATGTGCATAAAGGATCTTAACATATGATCTTCCACCAAATAAACCAACTAGCATCAACTACAAGGAGTAATCAACACTACTAGCAACCTACTAGCACCAATCCCGGACTTGGAGACAAGAATTGGATACAAGAGATGAACTAGGGTTTGGAGATGAGATGGTGCTGATGAAGATGTTGATGAAGATTGCCCTCTCTCAATGAGAGGAGCATTGGTGATGACGATGGTGATGATTTCCCCCTCTCGGAGGGAAGTGTCCCCGGCAGAACAGCTCTGCCGGAGCCCTAGATTGGTTCCGCCAAGGTTCCGCCTCGTGGCGGCGGAGTCTCGTCCCGAAAGGTTTCCTCCTATTTTTTTCTCAATGAAAGACTTCATATAGGAGAAGATGGACGTCGGAGAGCCACCAGGGGGCCCACGAGGTAGGGAGGCGCGCCCAGGGGGGCGCCCCCACCCTCGTGAGCAGGGTGTGGGCCCCTGGCCTTCATCTTTGGCGACGATTTTTCTTTATTTATTTTAAGACATTCCGTGGAGTTTCAGGACTTTTGGAGTTGCACAGAATAGTCCTTCAATATTTGTTCCTTTTCCAGCCCAGAATTCCAGCTGCCGGCATTCTCCCTCTTCATGTAAACCTTGTAAAATAAGAGAGAATAGCCATAAGTATTGTGACATAACGTGAAACAACATCCCATAATGCAATAAATATTGACATAAAAGCATGATGCAAAATGGACGTATCAGCAGCTAAGCGCTTCGCCGTCGGCATCGTCGAGAGCTAGCGTAGGTGCTAGGGTTTGCGAGAGATGGAGAAGGAGGAAGAAGGATTTTGACCGAGACAAGACAGGCATTTATAAGGATAGAGACAGCACGGTGCAATTACGCAGGTGCCCCTGGTGGTTCACATCTGATGGACATGTGGCGAACATGCAACTCATTGAAAGTTGTTCCATGTCCCATGCACGCCTGGATTGTCGGGGTGGTCGTTCCGAATTCTCCGGGTTTCAGGCAAAAAGGATATGTCATTAAAGCTAGATATAAATGTTTGTCTCTGTATCTTCTACTGACAAGGATGCAGACAAGACATTCGACAGTTTCAACAGAATGCATATGAATTGGATAGATAGAGCTTGAGATAGAAAGCATAGAGAGGTTGGGGTCCGATCGCATTCACTTAGTTCAAAAAGATTCAAACAAGAAGACATAGCCATAAGTGAATGCTGTAGAGGACAAAATACAATATATGTATATAACAGAGTAAATCCAAATCAGTAATCGCGAAGTCAAATTAATGTTGAAGATAAGTCAATTTAGAAGACTTTGCAAATATGACGCCATGCGGAAACACTTCATAAGAGTTTGGTGGTGGCGTTACCCACCGTATAGGAAGTATTAGACCCAGACACGGTGCATAATTATCGTGGCGCTCTGAAGTCAATTTCCACATTAATGTATTCGCACTTAGAGTGTATGTCTTCATTGATTGAAGATATACATTACTTCGTGTGTTGCACATCTAAGTCATCAAACTGCATAAGTGTTAGGATGTGTGCATAATTACAGGACATTCGAGGATTCCAAGATATTTAGCTCACACCGCAACTTGCAAAACCTTTTCTCATCCAAGGGCTTAGTGAAGATATCAGCCAACTGATCTTCTGCTTGACGTGAATGATATCAATATCTTCTTTCGTAACATGATCTCTGAGGAAGTGATGACGAATTTCAATGTGTTTTGTCATCGAGTGCTGAACTGGGTTATTGGCAATCTTGATAGAGCTTTCATTATCGTAGTAGAGTGGAACATGCTTCAGATGGATGCCATAGTCCTTAAGAGTTTGCTTCATCCACAGAAGCTGAGCGCAGCAAGATCTAGCAGCAATGTATTCAGATTCAGCAGTTGAGAGTGATACACAGTTCTGCTTCTTTGAAGACCAACAGACAAGAGATCGACCCAGAAAGTGACATGTGCCTGATGTAGACTTGCGATCCACCTTGTCACCAGCATAATCAGCATCCGAAAATCCAACCAGATCAAACTCTAATCCCTTTGGATACATAATCCTAGTGTTGGGGTGTGAGCCAAATATCGAAGAATTCGCTTCACAGCTAAGTGATGCGACTCCTTTGGTGCCGCTTGGAATCGAACACACATGCAAACACTAAGCATGATATCTGGCCTAGATTCACATAAGTAAAGTAAAGAACCAATCATGGAGCGGTATGCCTGTTGATCGAAATCTTTACCATTGATGTCGGGGCTTAGATGACTTTTGGTTGGCATTGGCGTCGTGTATCCTTTACAGTCTTGCATTCCAAACTTCTTCGGGCAATCTTTGAGATATTTTTCTTGAGATATGAAGAAGTCGTTTCGTTGCTGACGGATTTGAAGACCGAGAAAGAAATTCAGCTCTCCCATCATGGACATTTGATATTGTTCTTGCATCATGTGAGCAAATTCATCACTGTATTTCTTGTTGGTGCAACCGAAGATAATGTCATCCACATAGATTTGGCACACAAACAGTTCACCATCATATGTCTTCATGAAGAGAGTGGGATCTAGAGAACCAGGTTTGAAGCCTTTGCTCTTCAGAAAGTCTTTGAGTGTGTCATACCAAGCACGAGGGGCTTGTTTGAGGCCATACAGTGCCTTGTTGAGCTTGTATACCATATCAGGATATTTTGGGTCTTCAAAGCTAGGCGGTTGTGCAACATATACTTCTTCTTCAATCTTTCCATTGAGAAAGGCACTCTTCACATCCATTTGATACAGAAGGATGTTATGATGATTTGCATAGGCAAGCAGTATGCGAATGGCTTCAAGCCTAGCCACGGGAGTAAATGTTTCATCGAAGTCAATTCCTTCAACTTGTGTGTATCCTTCAGCAACGAGTCGTGCTTTGTTTCTGACTACTTGACCATGCTCATCTTGTTTGTTGTGACATATCCATTTTGTGCCTATTATGTTGTGCTTGCAAGGATCAGGATGCTTAACTAATTCCCACACATTGTTCAGCTCAAACTGTTTTTTTTTGACAGAAAGACTGTAAGGGAACCCCCTACAGTATAATTGGTGCAACAAACCAAAATTGCAAGTACCATGCCTTGAACCTGGGTGGGTGGGAAGGCATCAACCCCTTCCCACCACTAGGCTACGCCTTAGTCTGCTCAGCTCAAACTGTTGAAGCTCTTCTTGCATAGCTTGAATCCATTCAGGTTCCATGAAGGCTTCAGCAACTTTCTTGGGTTTAGAGATTGAGACAAATGCAAAGTGCCCACAAAAATTTGCTAGTTGTGTTGCTCTTGAATGAGTGAGTGGACCTGGTGCATTGATGCTATCGATTATCTTCTCAATTTTTACTTCATTTGCAACACTAGGATGAACTGGACGAAGATTTTGCTCCTGCTGAACATTGTCATCATTTGGAGGATTGTCTTCAGGCTGAGCAATGTCTTCAGGTTGATCAGGTGCACAAATAATGATTTCCTCTTCAGGCTGGGCATCTGATGGTATGATCTCTCCTGTTCCCATTAGCTTGATTGATTCACTGGCAGGTACTTCATCTAGCACATTTGGCAGGTGCTCTCTTTGTGAGCCATTAGTTTCATCGAACCGCACATCCACAGTTTCAACCACTTTATAGTGAAAGAGGTTGAAGACTCTGTAGGAGTGCGAGTCCTTTCCATAACCAAGCATAAAACCCTCATGTGCTTTCGGTGCAAATTTTGAAGTGTGATGTGGATCCTTGATCCAACACCTAGAACCAAATACTCTGAAGTAGCTTACGTTTGGCTTTTTACCAGTGAGGAGCTCATAGGATGTTTTCTTTAGAAGCTTGTGAAGATAAACACGGTTGATGACATGGCATGCAGTATCAATGGCTTTGGGCCAGAATTTTCTTGGAGTCTTGTATTAGTCAAGCATCATCCAAGCCATCTCAGTAAGGGTTCTGTTCTTGCGCTCCACGATGCCATTCTGCTGAGGTGTGCAAGGAGCAGAAAACTCATGAGTGATGCCTAAGATATCAAGATAGAGGTCGAGGCCTATGTTCTTGAATTATGTGCTGTTGTCACTCCTAATGTGCTTGATCTTGACGCCATAGTTGTTCATGGCACAGTTGGCGAAGCGTCTGAAGACATCCTACACTTCAGTCTTGAAGAGAATTATGTGCACCCAAGTGTATCTTGAATAATCATCAACAATAACGAAACCATAGAGACAAGCAGTAGCAGTGAGAGTAGAGTAGTGAGTGGGGACAAACAAGTCCATGTGGAACAACTCAAAAGGTCGAGATGTAGTCATGATTGTCTTCGAGGGATGCTTGGCCCTTGTCATCTTCCCAGCTTCACAAGCACCACATAGATGATCTTTCTTGAACTTGATGTCTTTGATGCCTATGACGTGCTTCTTCTTGGCGAGAGTGTGTAGGTTCCTCATGCCAGCATGCCCTAGCCTCCGATGCTAGAGCCAGCACTCTGAAGACTTGGCTAGAAGACAAACGGCCATCTGTGGTCCTGCTGAGAAATCTACCATGTACAGATCATCTTTTCCGTACCCTTCGAAGACTAGAGACTTGTCAGATTCCATTAGTACAAGACAATGATATTTTCCAAAGAGCACAATTATGTTTAAGTCACAAAGCATTGAGACAGACATTAAGTTGAAACCAAGGGATTCAACAAGAGCATCACTTTGTCCATGTGCTGATCCCTTGAGATTGCAACTCTACCTAGTCCCAATACCTTACTTTTACCAGTGTCAGTGAATGTGATGTGACTTTTATCACATGGACGTAAGGTTGAGTCCATGAGAAGACTTCGATCACCAGTCATGTGGTTGGTGCATCCGCTGTCCATAATCCATTCTGAAGCACGAGGTGTAGTACCCTACAGTGCAGTTAGGAGGATAGGCTTCACAAAAAGTGTTGTGAAGCATAAGCATTTGAGGCACAATAAGATTATCAAAACTTAGATCAAGGTTAGGACTGAAGGTATGACTGGCAAGCGAATCAGATATGAAATACATAGTAAGACCATTTTATCATGTGTCCCATAATGAGTTTTAGGTCCCCAGCAATAGCATCGGACGCCTTTGATTTCAGGCTGGAGACCATTCCCTGCAGAAGAAGGTTAATTCTTCTTAACCACCCACATCTTTAGGGGTGGCTTAGAAGCAATGAGTCTAAGTGCAGCATCTGAGAATTTTGGCTTTGAAGCCCTAGCAAATAGCCTTGCAGGAGAAGAGCGATACTCATATGAATAAGCGGAAAAGTTCTTAGTTCTATGAACATAGTGGTTTGAAGACACACGCTCATATTCATAAGTGCGAGTATGGTTTCCCTGCAAAACATTGGTGTTAGGGTGACTCAGGTGAGTCCTGTATCTGTATGAAGCCATAGGTCTGGGGTTTGTCTTCTTGCTTGGTGGTGTCATGATGACATTCACAGGAAGATTCTCAATATACTTCTTAGGTACCCAGATCTTCTTCATAGGTGGTCCATTCCTGCAGTTAGTACCAATATACCTGGCAAACACTTCACCATTCTGATTCTTAAACAAATTATAGTTTGCATCAAAGGATTCATTAATGATGATAGGGTTAGCGCAAGTGAAACCATATAAGGTGGATGGATCTACTGAAGGTTCCTTTGCAGCAACCCATGTGGTTTCGGGGTACTACTCGGGCTTCCAGTACGACCCATCAACATTCATTTTCCTCTCAAACCCAATACCCTCTTTTCTAGGTTTTCGGTTCAGAATCTGCTTTTTGAGGACATCACATAATGTCTGATGCCCTTTGAGGCTTTTGTACATCCCTGTCTCAATCAGTGTCTTCAACCTGGCATTCTCATCAGCAATAGTAGTGGTATCCTCAACAGAGGGGTTAGTTACCACATCAGCAGTTGAAGATATTGCAACAGGAGCAGTAGAACATCCAGCAATAGAAGTAGCGTTATCACGCTCAATGCATTTTAAACATGGTGGTTCAAATCCTTCCTGAGCGGGACTGATCTGTTGAGCGCGTAGTGACTCATTCTCCTTTTGAAGATCTTCATGATCCGATCTCAATTTCTCAAGTTCCTGCTTCCTTTGAAGATAATCGTAGGAAAGCTTTTCATGAGATGTTGAGAGGGTTTCATGACGACCTTCAAGTTCCTGGTACTTAACATGAAGATTATTTATGTCTTCAATTAAGGACTGAGTCTTAGTCATTTCCGCGTCCAACAAGTTATCGCTTTTGTCTAACAGTTTTTGAATATGTTCCATAGCTTTATGTTGTTCAGTTGCAATTTTAGCAAGTTTTTTGTAGCTAGGTTTGGATTCACAATCAGAGTCATCATCACTACATGCTTGAAAGTAAGCATCGCGTGATTTTACCTTGGCACCGCGTGCCATGAAGCAGTAAATGGGAGTGGAGTCGTCCTTGTTAGTGGCATCAGCGTTGGTGGTGAATACATTGTCTTCAGTGTTGAAGATGGACTTGGCAACATAGGCTAAAGCTAGAGCTAGACTTGCAATGCCAAAGTCAAACTCCTCCTCAGACTCCATCACTTCTGCCTCCTCAGAAGCAGAATCCTCTTCTAATTCCATTTCCTTGCCAACAAAAGCACGAGCCTTGCCACACAAACTTTTCTTGTGTGATGAAGACTTGGAAGAAGATTTTGAGTATTTCTTCTTCTTCTTGTCATCAGAATCATATTCCTTGCTCTTCTTCTTTTTCTTCTCATTGTCCCACTGTGGACACTAAGAGATGTAGTGACCAGGTTTCTTGCACTTGTGACAGATTCTCTTCTTGTGGTCATGGGAAGAAGCTTCATCATTTCTTGAGCTGGATCGTGAAGACTTTCTGAAGCCTTTCTTCTTAGTGAACTTCTGGAACTTCTTCACAAGCATAGCAAGCTCCTTTCCAATGTCTTCAGCTTCACCAGAACTGCAATCAGATTCTTCTTCAGATGAGGAGACAGCCTTTGCCTTCAAAGCATGAGTTCGGCCATAGTTGGGACCATAGATATCTCTTTTCTCAGATAGCTGGAACTCATGTGTGTTGAGCCTCTCAAGTATGTCAGATGGATTGAGTGTCTTGAAGTCAGGGCGTTCTTGAATCATAAGAGCTTGAGTGTCAAATGAGGTGTCAAGAGATCTTAGAAGCATCTTGACAATTTCATGCTTGGTGATCTCAGTGGCGCCGAGAGCCTGAAGTTCGTTTGTGATGTCAGTGAGACGATCAAACGTGAGCTGGGCATTTTCATTGTCATTTCTCTTGAGGCAGTTGAAGAGGTTGCGTAGGACACTGATTCTTTGATCTCTCTGAGTTGAAACACCTTCATTGACCTTGGAGAGCTAGTCCCAGACTAGCTTCGACGTTTCCAAGGCACTCACACGGCCATACTGCCCTTTGGTCAGATGACCACAGATGATGTTCTTCGCAGTAGAATCGAATTGAATGAACTTCTTGACATCAGTAGGGGAGACACCTTCACCAGTCTTGGGAACGCCGTTCTTGATGACATACCATAGATCAACATCAATGGCTTCAAGATGCATACGCATCTTATTCTTCCAGTAGGGATATTCAGTGCCATCGAAGATAGGGCACGCAGCGGAGACTTTGATTATCCCTGCAGTCGACATAGCTAAAACTCCAGGTGCTTAAACCGAATCACACAGAACAAGGGAGTACCTTGCTCTGATACCAATTGAAAGTGCTAGTTATCGACTAGAGGGGGGTGAATAGGCGATTTTTATGAAAGTCTTCAAAACATGAAAGTTTTGAAGACAAACACGAAAACAGGACCTATAAACACGCAGCGGAAGATGAACTACGCTACACAAGCCATAGTCAAACAAGTATGAAACTAAAGCATGATGACTAACGGCAGCTAGGTAGTAGGATCAGGATGGAAGATGGTATGAAGCCAATCAGAACAAGTAGTCACACAGTGAAGTCAAACAGGCATAGCAATCAGGCAATGACTTCACAAAGATGACTGTAAGTAAGGATAGTAAGAGATAGAACCAGTGCTTTGTGAAGACAACGATTTGTTCGACCAGTTCCAGTTGCTGTGACAACTATACGTCTGGTTAGGGAGGCTGAGATTGAACTCAGAAGACCATGTCTTCACCTTATTCCCCTTGAGCTAAGGAAACATAGTCCCCGCCCAATCACTCTGGTAAGTCTTCAAGGTAGACTTCCAAACCTTCACAGACTTCGTTCACCGTCAATCCACAATTACTCTTGGATGCTCAGAACGCGACGCCTAACCGGATGGAGGATTCACAGTCCTCAAGTGTAACAAGTCTTCAGATCACGCAGACAGAAATACTTCAGCGATGCCAAACACTCTTTGGGCTCTGGGTGTTTTGGGCTTTGTCCTCACAAGTATTTCTCTCTCAAACTCTTCGGAGGTGGGTTGCTCTCAACGACAAAAGCCGTGCACTAACTCTGAGCAGCCACCAATTTATGGTGTAGGGGGTGGGCTATTTATAGCCACTGGCAACCCGACCTGATTTGTCCGAAATGACCCCGGGTCACTAAGGAACTGACACATGTCACAACGGTCAGATTTCAAACACACGCGGCAGCTTGACTTGGGCTACAAGTAAAGCTGACTTATCCAGCTCTGGATAAGATTTGCTCTCATTGTCTTTGCTCGAAGACATAGGAATTTGGTTGAGCATCACTTTAGTCACTCTGACTTTGTTCACTTGGACCCCACTTAACAGTGCGGTGGTTCCTATGAGTCAACAAAGAAGAAAAGAAACAACGAAACCACTAAGTCTTCGTGCTCCATAGTCTTCACTCAATGTCTTCTTCTGTCATAGTCTTCAATGTGAATATCTTCATGTACCACCATTATCTTCAATGTCTTCATACATTTTTAGGGGTCATCTCCGGTAGGTAAACCGAATCAAAGAGGGACTACTACCTATGTTATCCCGCAATTCTCACAAACACATTAGTCCCTCAACCATGTTTGTCGTCAATACTCCAAAACCAAACTAGGGGTGGCACTAGATGCACTTACAACCCCGGGTAAAGATATGGGCCTTATGGGCCAAGTGAGGGAACACACCAGCCCACAAGGGTCTGGTGCGCCCCTATAGAGGTCGGCCCTATGAGGAGGAGAAGGAAAGAGGGGAGGGAAAGGAAAGTGTGGAGTAGGACTCCCCCTTCCTTCCCCCCCTCTCTCTCCCTCCCCCCCCCCCTCTTTCCTTCCACCTTGTTGATACAAGGAAATGGGGGGCGTAGGGCAAGGCAGGTTCCCTAGGGGCCGACGG
Organism: Triticum dicoccoides; assembly: GCF_002162155.2. NCBI lineage: Eukaryota > Viridiplantae > Streptophyta > Magnoliopsida > Poales > Poaceae > Triticum > Triticum dicoccoides. The sequence continues at coordinate 199,782,582 of NC_041385.1, forward strand.
CCAGCCCTAGGGCGCGCCTGGCTGCCTCCCCTCCCCTCCCCTCCCACCTATATATATATACGGGGAGGGGGCGCCACACAAGATAACATAACATTGTCTTAGCCGTGTGCGGCGCCCCCGTCCACTGTTTACTCCCTCAGTCATATTTTCGTAGTGCTTAGGAGAAGCCCCGTGGAGATCACATCACCATCACCGTCACCACGCCGTCGTGCTGCCGGAACTCATCTACTACTTCGCCCGTCTTGCTGGATCAACAAGGCATGGACGTCATCGAGTTGAACATGTGCTGAACGCGGAGGTACCATACGTTTGGTACTTGATCAGTTGGATCGCGAAGAAGTTTGACTACATCAACCGCGTTGTCTAACCATTCCGCTTACGATCTATGAGGGTACGTAGACATACTCTCCCCCTCGTTGCTATGCATCTCCATAGATAGATCATTGCGTGTGCGTAGAATTTTTTTTTGTTTTCCATGCAAAGTTCCCCAATAAGTTTATGAAACATACACAAACTAATCCATGAACCAACCAGCAAAACTCATCGGAGGTTTGAATCCTACACGGGGAGCACCATCTTCTGAACATGGTTTACACGAGAATTTATCATCTAAACCAAAACAGAACAAGTTATACATGATGAATCCAGATTCTCATACCTATTTATTCATACTTCCAGTATTTTTTTTGTTTATGCAACATGGAAAATTCTTTTTCAGCCATTGGAAGTGACAATCACTTAAGATAACAAGAAAAGATCAGCAGCTGATGACACACTTCTGACTCCGAAGCCACATAAAAGGTTAGCGTACTTTGATTACAACAAAATAGATGACTCATCAGCTATATAAGCAATTGATGACATATAGCTCAAGTATATGCAAATCTGCTGCAAAGGAAATGTTTACTTCAGAGACCAGCGAAGGGAAGAAGGCTGCTGCCGATGACAAGTAAAGCAAATTTCAATACCAGCGTTCCATAATATGTACGTAGTAGTAATCATGAGTGATAGTGGTTGTTTTGTAAATATGTATACTTCAGTCTATCCCCCTTAATATTCAATTCAGGAGGACGCTTGCCGGTAATCGTTGGGAAGCGTGGCTCCATTTAGTGAGTAGACCGATGGAGGTTCAGCTGTCTCAACAGCCCAATCAGTTGCGCTGGAAGCTTACTAGGCCTGGGGAGTTTATAGTTAAATCAATGTATCTCGATGTTATCAATTCTAGCTCCATTCCTAGTTTTAAATATGTTTGGAAAGTCAAAGTTCCTTTGAAAGTTAAAGTGTTTATGTGGTTTGTACATAAACAAGTCATCTTAACTAAGGACAATCTAGCAGAGCGTGACTGGACAGGACCTACTAGGTGTAGTTTTTGTGATCGAAATGAAACTATCAAACACTTTTTTCTTGATTGCCCGTTGGCCAAGGTTCTATGGCGGACGGTGCACATAGCTTTTAACATTACTCCTCTGAATTCTGTCAGCATGTTATTTGGAACGTGGCTTATCAGGATAGAGTCCGAAACAGCGAGACACATTTGCATAGGAGTATGTGCTTTATTGTGAGAAGTCTGGAACTGCAGAAATGATTTGGTTTTTAACAGAACAACAAATATTCATTTTTTGCAGGTTATTTTTCGTGCCACTGCGTTGATCCGTATGTGGTCGCTACTCACTCCGACGGAGGCCAGTGAGTGTTTGGTTACTCGATCTATCCGGTGGGAGATGGTAGCACAGAATATTTTCAACCGGCTTGGATGGCGGTCATGTAATAGCATAGGCAATTAGTTTTTCTATCTTTCTTATGCCAGCCGGTTGTGACTTTTTGGCTACTTTTTTATTGGCTCTTTGTGAGCTTTTCTTTACTTTTCTTGAGACTATAAGACCTTGTTGAACCTATTTGCTTTTTATAAAGTTGGTCGTATGCATCGTTCTGATGCAGAGGCCGGGGAGCCCCCCTTTTCGAAGAAAAAAATATGTATCGCTTCCTTTTGAAACCAGTACTTTGTCTTTCTCTATCTTTTCAGACATCGTGTGGTCTTAGCTGTAATAATAATAATAATAATAGTAATAATAATAATAATAATAATAATGATGATGATGATGATGATGATGATGATGATGATGATGATGATGCTCTGCTTCACAAGTTAGAGATTAATGTATCTTCTGCTATGTTGCATTTTTCTAGATCTGTTCAAAGAACCGTTTTACCAGATATACACATTTGTTATCTTAAAAAAAAGTCTGGCTGGCCACCTCAATCCAAGCGTGTTCAGTTTAGTATAAAACAAAAGATCCCTTAGAGTCCATTAACATCCGGATTGTTGCTTAGTTACATAGCTTGCAAAAACGTATCATATTATGGGACGGAGGGAGTACTAAACAATTTTCTAGCTAAATATGCAATACTAGCTTTAAATAAATGTTTTGATCCTATGGTTGTGATGGAAAATGCACGAAAACTTGCTTGTTTCAAATATTATAATAATTCCACAATGCTTGCAGATGAAATATCAGATAAAAAATGCATTATTAACATGAAATTATTGGGACAGAAGCAACTGATACTTCATCTTTTATACAACAATTCTAAACAAGACGCAAAGTCATATCTTCTAATTACAGTTAAAAGGCCACAAGCAGAAAATACACTGCCATAGAGACAAAGTCCTTTCTTTATATAACAAGTGATATCACTTGCCTTTATACGAACAATCAATTCTAGAAAAAAAATAAAGCTAACCAGACAACCCTTTCAGCCGCATGCATGCAAGCAGCCACAATCCAACACAGCCCCATGCATGTAATAACGCAGCAAGGGCAATCGATCCAATTTCTAAGCTCACAGGAAATAGAGAGCCGTGAGTGTTCGGTGGCTACTTTTACGTGATGGACCCTGCACGCCACCCTTAGGAGCGATGATCGTCCCTCGGCTGGGCCTATGCCATAAGTTGTTCGTGTCGTTTGAGTACGAGAATTTGGCATCATCTGTCGACTCCACGGCTCAACATGCATGGAAACTGGATCGATGAAAAAAAACATGTGGAAACTAAAAAAGACGAAAGAAAGGCAGTTTGTGGAAGCGAGTCAATCGTGGGAGGTGGTGATAGGGACTTGAGGGGACCCTCCAGGGGAGCCGCCGCTGCCGCTCGAATCGAGCTTGAGGGGGTTGGGCCGCCGCCATTTTCCTGTTGCTCGAATCCAGGCTCGACTGCCTATGGACCACGGGGACGCCCTCGCCGCTTGTCCATGCCCTTTCACTTGTCGACCAGTTGCGCGAGCATAGAGGGGATCGGGGAAAAGGGGTTTCACTGCTGTGGCGGTCGAGCTTGCGAAGGACGGTGCGTCGAACACGACGTGGGCAGGTGGAGGGTTGGGGCCTTGGGGGCTTGCGTGCTCTGGAACGGCAACAACGGATGAAGCGTCCTCAGCGGCGGTGGGGAATCAAATCTTCAGCAGCGGCAAACTAACGCATCCTCTGCGGCGGCAAGGAATCAGGTAACGGCCCCCTCCCTCTCCTGGAGCCTTCCCTTCTCAGTCTCCCATTGGGATGGCGCATAGCGACAACTGGTCGAGGAACCGCCTAGAACGTGGTGAACTCCGATGGCACCCCAGGCTCGATGTTGGAGTTGATTGGACGAAAAAGGGTTCCAACCAACACTTACATCCAAGTAGCCCATACAAACTCATGCCACACACACACCCAAGGCGAGATACAAGGATGCCGGGCACCGACACACCACCACAACAATTACTAAGCGCCTATAAGATGTGCAAGAAGGAACCGCTTAGAGCCGACCAAGACAACCACCAAGACGATGCCTCCAAGAAGGGCACGACCACGGAATGTCGCCATCATCCGATCCAAAAATCAAGTTTTCACCCGGAGCTAGAAGGAAGGAGTGGGAGCACCAAGACAGAGCCTGCAAGGAGGAACACGACGTCCGCGAACGACATCACCGTCGGTCAGTGCATGGACTTGGCAAGTGACGTACCCCGGTGCTTCACCCCCTCTATCGCAACCCCGCTCCGTGAACCACCCGTAGCCATGCCTCCCGAGCGGCCATGGTTGTCTACCTGCATCTGAGCTGCACAGTCCGCCCACGACCAACGCGCCTCCCGCTACCAGGACCACCGGGACGCGAGATCCGGCCTGTGCCACACACCACGCCCAAGGAGACAAAGGGGCCTCGCCGTCGGTGGCGACGACCGGGCTTCGCCCGCTCGTGCCCCCTGGGGGCGGCGAGGGAGGGAGGAGAGGAGGAGGGGAGGGGAGGCAGCGGCACTAGGGTTAGCCTCCCGGACGCTCACGGGAGCGTCCCGGGAGGAGGAGGGGTTCGAAAAAAAAACTCTCGTTGATTCAGCACTCGGACGTGTCATGCTTAGCATGAACACGCAATATTGTAGTGCAACGGCGGTGCAAGAGCACGTGTGGCGTGCTAGAGGGCGCGGGTGGGTGGCGTCGCATTTCTGGTCGAGGGCTTGTTGTTCTAAGAGATGTAGCATTGGATTCAGTTCCTTAATGGTGGACAACCAGCCGTAGTATTGGGTTGGCTTTTGATTATTGCAGTTTCAGTTTAGGAGGGTAGAAATCGAACTGCCATCACATTCTATTGTTAATGTTCGCAGTGAGCTTCTTGTGGCCTCCAGCTTTTGAAATTTTCAATAACAAGCTTTGTAATATTGGTCTAATGTGGTTTTGTTATTTTACACACTACTAACTGATGTGTCTGTGTGTCGACTGCCGGCTTCTGCTTGTGTGCTAAGCAGACCACAACAATCAAGGGACGAAGAACGAAGGCACGTCAGTTCACAAGGCACTAGTTCGTCCTAGATATTATCACAAAAAATCAGCATGCAATTGTGCTGAGTCCCCACTAGCAGTGTATCATGAATCCTTTATTTTTGGCAACCAATGATTGCTACCTGCTGTCGCTGTAATATTGTCGTATAAATTTTGTTTTTAATTTGTCCGTTCCCCGCAAAAAGGGAAATTCTGTTGATTGTACACGCAAAAGAAAATCTGTTGATTGGAACCTTGGTAGCCTATTCTTCCATCTTTTTCCTGCTCCACAAGAAAAGCTCTTCTCCTCCTGTCTGCGCCGTCGCCGGTCCACCCCATCTTCGATGGACTCTAGGCCATGGAGGTGCGGAGGATCTCGACCCCCCGCCGGCGGGAGGGACCCCGTTCTCGTTCTTGTTAGGTTCAATGTCTTAGTTGGGGCTGTGTGGCGGCGGCGATGTCTCTTAGTAGTAGGAATAATGTCTCCGACGTTCTATCCCTGCCCCGATGGTCTATCTACCATCGTCGGAGGGCGTGTCGAGGTTTGTCTCCGTCGAATCTCGCGAGATTCGGTCGGTGGTGGTCTTCGGTGGATCTGTTTGGATCCGGTCTTCGTTCGTCCTCGTTTGGGTGTTTACAGGTTTGATCCTTCCGATCTACAACTTTCTTCATCGGCGGTAGTTGCTACTCTGGTGCGCTGGTCCTATGGGGCCTTAGCACGATGACTTTCCGACTGTCTACTACAAGAAGGTTTGCCCGGCTCTTGTGAGGGAGGGGCAATGACGGCGGCGCGCCTTCGGTTTGCTCCAATGCGTGTAGTTATCGCTAGGTGGTCCACGGACATGATTGTAATTTTTATTACCTTTGTTGTTCTTTGTACTGACATGATTGAAGGTGAACAGATTGGAAGTTTCTCGCAAAAAAATATGTTGATTGTACACGCAAAAAGAAAATATGTTGATTGTCTACTAAACAGAAGTGAATACCCACTCAGCCAAATTGTTTTACTTTTTGGCTAGATAATATATGCTCACTTTAAATTTTCTTCTACAATTTCAGGAAGGTGGGCTGGGTTTTTCCGTAGAGCAAGCACACGTAGAGACCTCCTTTGCTTGATGTTTCTTTGTCAATAGGACACCTCACACATGTGCTAATGGACAAATAGTAATACTGATTTCCTTATTTGTGATACTTTGAGGAGTACTTGTGTGCGATTAATTTCCTTGTTCTATTCCCAATCCCTAGCAATTTCTGACCATGTATAAATGCAGTCTATTAATGTTTTGAACAGTTTGCTAACAATTTAGGGATGGCCCTCTGCTTTGTCTCGATTCTTCTATGCAATTGGGTAAGATGTGTATGACACACACTCATTAGGTACTAACCTTCTCAACGTTAATTATTTCTAGATACTTGATTTAGTGTGTTGGAATAAACTGAAATATGATGAAGTGGTTAATTCTGTTAGAAAAGGTGGCTGAGAAACGATATTGCATTATCTCTATCTTATTTGGAATAATTTTCTTTCTTATCATTACATTCATCAATTTATTTAATCAGCCACTTTGCTCAATACAACTGTTATCTTCTGTTGTGGTTCATGGTTTTTTGGCTTGCGCGTCAATTATTTCTTGGCCAAGGTACACATAGAAGTTTTGGATACACCATTCTCTAGACTGCCTAAGCTTACCACACTATTAGACTGGAGAATTTGACACTCCCATGATTCCAAATGTGTATGTTTTATTACTACAACCTGATTGTATGCCATTTCCTAATTTTTTGTATGTATAGATAAACCTTCTCCCGTTTGCAAATTCCTAATTTTCTATGTAATCCGAAATGATAATCACAGCTATACTCACCTCCTGCTGTTTGCAAATTTTGTGGTTATACAGTTTTACCAGAGCTGAATGATACAAAAATTGTATCTTCTCTTATAAGCAATACACTGCAAGATCCTGGTGGACTTATTGATTGTGAGGGAGGTGACTAAAAGACTTCAGGGCCAACATAGAATTTATAAATTTGGTACAACTGAAGATAAAAGGATGCTTTCGCTTGAGTTGTTCCAATAAGTTACATGATAGATTTCTAAATTTGGTACAGCTAAAGATATAGTAAATTAGGTACATCTAAAGCCACTGAAGTTGTACTACTTGCTTTGTGAGAAATAATGATATATGTGCAAACATCCATCATGTACATGATGGCAATGATCTTTGTGTTTTCTACTGGTTAATCATTAATTAGTTTAAGCATAGTTAGTTTCGAATGAGTTTACCCGTTTACCGGTCATGTGATTACCACATGGTCCACGAGACCTGAGTTATATTTTTGTTGGCAAACTGTTTAGCTGTGATGCAAGTTCATTTGATTGCCAAGCTATTGTCACTTGATGGAAACTGAAACCTATGTGAACTGTATATGTATCACTGCAAATCTACACACTCTTCTTCCACTTCAGTGCCTCATGTTGCCTCTTTGCTTGTTGGTTATGTCTGATATTTCCTATACCGATTCATGTGGGAGGTTTAGCATTAGCTTTGTTGTTCTTTTATTGATAGATGGAGCACTGCCCCTACCCTCTATGTTGTTTCATGCACCAGATAAGCTCTGTAAATATGATGCCAGATTTTACGCTTGGAACTAGCTGAGAATTTATAGTTTGAATCTTTATACATGATATAATAATATGAATCGATTTATTGTTTGCTTCACATGTACCCAGAACTACATAAGGCCTTTTGGTGCGCACAATCATGAGAAGAAATTTATCTGACAACAGAATAACTAGGAGAGAACAAATAATCCTGATGTGCAACCGTTTCATTACCTATGCAACCGGTAGCCAGTAGCAATATATTGGAATAGTATCTTCTGTCGACTAATAAAAGCATCGTATATCTATAATACCTAAATAGTTCATCCCCACCATCCTATTTCTCTTGACATGCAGCCTGTCCACGTCAGCAAGCCAGCCACGTCATCGTTTCACTACCGACTTACAGGAGGGACCGACAAGGAGTTTACCAGCGTAAAAAATGGCCACATCAGCCTTCAGTTAGCGGTTGGGAGGATGGACCATCGGCCCACTAGGGAGTACATAATTAGTCATGTTTGTTTTAATTTTCTATTGGTTGCAGCTGTGTTTGATGTGTTGCTGGTTGACAATACAGGCACTGACATTTGGAGATCATCCTTAGTGTCAGATTGGTCTCATGTTCTGTCAAGAGCTGCTGCTTGTGCCAATCACATTTAGCTGTCCTCCAATGGACAAATCATGTTGGTTATTCATATAAAGATACAAAATGAATGAGTGTTGCTGCTGTTTATCTTGGATCATGCTTGCTGCATTTTTTTGGTCATCTTGACATAACGACAATATCAAGCTCTTTGTTTGGGCCTCACACATGTATGTGCCTCTTGCATCTTCACAGCACATGTATATTGCCATTGAATCCAAAATTGAGATGCTCTTGATTTACTGTTAGTTCATCAAATAGTTTATGCTGTGCTCTTCGTTTTGTTCATAAAAGTTGGTTTATTGTTAGTTCATCAAATAGTTTAAGATGCTCTTGATTTGAATGTGTGCTTGATTAAAATCAGTTGTACTGGTGTCTGTAATGTTAGCCCTAAAATCATCCGAGCTTTACAAAACTGTCGGCGGGAGGTAAATCTACAATTGGAACAAAAATTTCATTTAGCACCAGCCTGTCATATTAATTAGAGTTAGCTGACAATAAATGTTACATTGCTGCTTTGTCCTGATTGACCATTGCATGTGTCTTAAGAAAACTTGGATTGTTTTGATCTTTTTAAAGGTATAGAATTTTATAAGAGGATGGAATTTTGTATTTTTCTTATGATATATACACGAACTAAGCGCTAAAAAAACTGATCAATTTTACATCAATATGATAAAAAGGCAGAGCAGCAACGCACGCTAGCTTCTAGTCATTATACAAATGTGTAACAAATAAACGTCCAAGTTTCACTATACCCAAAAAAAAGTCGTGTAAAAAAAAACAAAAACAAAGCTTCCAACTAGGTAGATACTGAGATTGCAAAATCCAAACATAAAAAGCACTAATCGACCGCAAAAATATAAATACACACATGGGCTTCTCGACAGGCGCGGCGACACGCAGAGCCTTTGCCCGCTAGTAATCTCTTAACTGGTCTAATAATTTTATGCAATCTCTTTTGTACTCATGCTTCATTTATCTACAAGTTCTGTAATGTTTAAAATAGAAATGCACTTTATTAAGTATATGAGAATCTAAATCTATCTTGAAACCTGAGTTATGTTCAATGTAGACGCATCATGTCTACAAATAGTATTCTTGCATAAGAAACAAGATGATGGTCTCCCTTTAAACTAGCAGATAGCAGATCCAGAAACAAGAGAACTACACAAATTGCAGGCTACATAATCCAACAGATGACATAATGATTAACTTGATAATTATTCAATAGAGAATCAGTTCCACAGAAACAGAATTTGAAATTTGAGACTTTGATACAACCCAAGACCACCATAAGAATACAGTTTGCATGAAAACAACAGGAAAAACATGAACAGAAGCTTGTTTAAGTGCCCCGTACAACATTAAACAGACTCTGTAAATCGTCATCATGATTCATCTTATTCATCCTTTGCCTGAGAGAAACATTCATGATCCATTGAATAAGGCAGGCATGAGTTTGTAGACAATCCAACATCTTATAAGGCTTGTAAGCTCGCCTTAGGAGTAATAGGAACAAGGCTTGCAGTGTAATAAAGTAGTTCAAACACACATAAATTTTCCCATGCATGGCCCAAGGTATCTTCACTGGGCCCAAGGAACCTTAGGTCATCCATATCAAACGTATCCTCTTCTTTTACACCATGAGCTTTCATGTAATAACGGATAAGACAATGACCTCTTCGTAAGAGAAACCCACCAGTGACGCTAAGTGAGGCCACTGGACAGCAGTGATCTGAGACATTGATTACATAATGGCAATCCCACTCCGGATTCACAATATCTCTTGCCATCCAGACCAATACTCGTTGCACACACTTGCTAAAGAAAGTAGCACATAATTCCCCGTCAAGCTCATGGAGAACAATATCATCATCTTCAACTGTAGGGTACACGTTGTTAAGCAATGGAGTGATACCAAATGTTTCATCTTGAAGGCAGAAACGAAGCAGCGCCTGCGGGGGGCATCGCTGATTTTTCTTATCTATGAAATAGAACAGGGAACCCTTGCAGTGAATGGCAGTTTGCGGACACACAATAGGGTATGGTGGATCCAGCAACGTTTCCCTCCAGTGGCCCTCTTCACCAATAATAGTGAAGACCTCCATCCCCATTGCAACAGAACTGTAATCACCGGAACGGTAGAAAGACCGTGCAACCTTGTATGTTCCAGTGGAAACATCAAGGCCCAAACCAATTGGAAGGCAGCTGGGATGCTGCAACATATTGCGGTGGCACCTGGGCAGCGCAACAACATCTCTAGTTGCTGGGTTGAAGACATAAGTGTTGGTGTTTGTGGGGAGCAACACCAATCCATCACAGTGTGCCATTTGGGACACCAGCCCAAACTCACCAGTGGGGAACTGCCTCCCATAAAGGAGTGTTGCACTACTACTGCTCCTGCTCATGTCATCTTGTTGTAAAGACCACAGGTAGAAACGGATGTTGGTGGAGAAAAGACCGGAAGGATTTGGTTCCAGATAAATCTGGGGGGTGACGAGGAAGGAAGACGGGTTGCGATGTTGTTTCTCTTTGGAGCACTGGAGGTGCGCACGAACAAAAACAGGGTCGGAGATGATAGCGTACCAGGCCTTGCTAACCAACTTAAACCTCACCAGGGACTCTACGGGCAGCCGGATTAAGATCTCCCACACCATCACGTCCAACAACAGCTCGCTTATAGGCTGCAAACTCATCGCCCTTTGCTTCCTTTGTGGCACACTCATCGTCCTTTGCATCCTCTGTGGCATACTCCCCGTCCTTTGCATCCTCTGTGAAATCCTCTTCTTTATTTTCCTCACATCATTAGCCGGCATTTTTGGAGATGTACCATTAACCCTCTTCAAGTCCATGCAGCAAGAAACAAAACAAAAATATAACTAGGATCTTAATAATCTATCTATGCAATGCACGGCACTGCCTACGCTGACATGAATACACATACATTGATAGATACTGATAATACATTGATATATATAAAGATATTTGCGTGTTTAATGTCCGAATTCGAACATGGTCTCCCTGGTCTGTTGGGTATCTTTTCCGGACACGGTGTCCGTCTTAGTATAGGAGTACACACGCACCAAATTACGTACTCCCTTCGATCCGAATTCGGATCGGAGGGAGTATTGTTTTTCTTTTTTTGTCAGCAACAAAGGAATCAGTGAGATCTGAAACCTGAAAGTGACTCAGATCCGGTCAAAAGCTTTTTTTTCTCTCAGAGAAAAATATAGTGAAAAATACAGAAAAAATGTTTAAGGTGTGGCGGAAATTACCGGAAACATCCTTCTATTGCCGTTGGTATCGTCGCCGTCCAGCAGACTGGCCATGGCTGCAAGCTCGATTGGAAAGGGTTTGCGCGTGGAGGCGCAATTGGGGATCGGGGGATAGCGGCGGCGGTTCGTGAGCTTCAGGATTTCAGGAAATTGATCGGGTAGGGTTCTTACTGGACCGTTCCGTTGACTCGTTTCACTTGCCCAGCCCACGCACGTCTTGTTAGCGAAGCCCTCTCTCTCTCATACGAAGCCATTCAGCGCACGGATAACTTGGCCTGGCCCAACTGGCTGCTCTTAGAGGAACAATGCTACACTTTTTAAAAAAACTGCTACAGTTTTCTTTTTGAGAGAGAAAGCAAATGCTTTATTAATAAGACTTTTTTTAGGATGCTTTCTTACTAACTAGCAAAAATGCCCGTGCGCGAACCAACCTGTGATTGGATGGTTAGGAGGGCAGTGGTATCCCCAGCCCACCAGGGTTCAGGTCCTGGTTATCACATCCCGAATTTTTCTCAAATATGGTATGTTAAAAATTTCACAGGGAATTAAAAAATGTCTAGGAAATACCGATGATTGCCTGGGATTGTTTGAAATTGACTTTGAATTACTTGATCGTTTGCCTAGAAGGATGTAAATCCAAATGCAACTAGTGAAACCCTAGCAAGCCTTGTAGGAACCCAAGCCATTGAAATATTGTGGGGAAAAAGAGTTTTTAAATAAGTCCCAAGAATATCCAAGCCAAAATCATTTCCTTAAAAGAATTTGAGTTGGTTTATTTTGAAATCAATTCAAAAGCCAAAGGGAATTATTAAAAAATATTTTTGTCTTTTATTTGCCATTTTTCTAAAATGAATTTGAAACATATTTGGTTCCGAAACCAAATTCAAATTAAAAAGGGAAAATATAAGTGCAGTAAATATATGCCCAAAATGCCCCAATAAAATGTACAACTTTCAGAAATACTCCATTTGGAATTTAAAAAATGTTGTTTTTTGGGGAATGAATTTCAAATTCAAAGCCTACATGAATTCACAAAGAAAACAGAAAGACTGAAACAGAAAAGAAATAAAAAGAAAAAGGCCCAGCTGAACCAGCTAGCCGGGCCAACCTCTCTCTCTCTCTCTCTCTCTCTCTCTCTCTCTCTCTCTCTCTCTCCCCCTCCCTCCCTCTCCCCAACCGGCTCCACCGGTCAGGACCTCCTCCCACCTCCCGCACGACCCCTCCCCACTACGCCGCAACAGTCGTGCATACACGCGCACATGATCCCATGTCCACGCGCTCTCCGGTCACCCCGAGGCCTGACGACTTGCCCCTATAAAGCCCCCTCGACCCCATCGTCTATTCACCCCACTTGATCGAGCCCAACACTGGCAGGCAGCTCCGTCGCGGACCCCCACCGTATGTACTGCCCTAGCTCGTCTCTGGCTCAATTCCGATGAGGGAAGCCCACCCTAGGTCGTGTTGTTGCCACCACTAGATCCGTCGTTCCACGGCGCACCTCCTAGACTTCGCCACCTAGCCCGAGACCCTCTACAACCCCGTGTTTGTCATCAACCGAAGCTTGTCGCCACCGCGAGTTACGCTTTGGCGATCCCCGAAGGTATTTGACCCTGCCACCGTGTTCCATGTGTCAGTCGTAACCTAGCGCATCACCCTGACCCATTCATTTGTCTCAGAGAGCACTGAATCCGCGACCCCGATCGCACCTGAGGAGCTCCGCTATCGTGAAAACTCCGGCGAGCCCTAGACGCCGCTGAGGTCACCTGAGGATGTGGCCATTGAACCCGAGGCCACCAGCGTGACCAGCCCGTCGTTATGATCCTCGTGGACTGCTACTTTTTGAGCTTGCGTTGGTTTTTCCCTTGAAGAGGAAAGGGTGATGCAGCAAAGTAGAGATAAGTATTTCCCTCAGTTTGAGAACCAAGGTATTAATCCAGTAGGACACAACGCACAAATCACCAAGACCTGCACAAACAATCAAACAAACTTGCACCCAACACGATAAAGGGGTTGTCAATCCCTTCACGGTTACTTGCAAAAGTGAGATTTGATAGAGATAGATAAACGATAAAGTAAATATTTTGGGTATTTTTGGTTTATATATCAGAAAGTAAAAGATTGCAAAATAGTTGATCAGAAACTTATATGATGGAAAATAGGCCTAGGGGCCATAGGTTTCACTAGTGGCTTCTCTCATGAAGGCAAATAATACAGTGGGTGAACAAATTACTGTCGAGCAACTGGTAGAAAAGCGCATAGTTATGACGATATCTAAGGCAATGATCATGAATATAGGCATCACATTTGTGTCAAGTAGACCAAAACAATTCTGGATCTACTACTATTACTCCACACATCAACTACTATCCAGCATGCATCTAGAGTATTAAGTTCATAAAGAACGGAGTAACGCATTAAGTAAGATGCCATGATGTAGAGGAATTAACTCAAGCAATATGATGAAAACCCCATCCTTTTATCCTTGATGGCAATAATACATTATGTGCCTTGACGCCCCTACTGTCACTGGGAAAGAACAGCGCAAGATTGAACCCAAAGCTAAGCACTTCTCCCATTACAAGAAAAACCAATCTAGTTAGCCAAACCAAACCGACAATTCGAAGGGAGTTGCAAAGATATCAAATCATGCATATAGGAATTCAGAGAAGATTCAAATAATATTCATAGGTAAGCTGATCATAAATCCACAATTCATCGGATCTCGACAAACACACCGCAAAAGAAGATTACATCGGATAGATCTCCAAGAACATCGAGGAGAACATGGTGTTGAGAAGCAAAGAGAGAGAAGTAGCCATCTAGCTACTAGCTATGGACCCGTAGGTCTGAGGTAAACTACTCACGCTTCATCGGAAGGGCAATAGAGTTGATGTAGAAGCCCTCCGTGATCGAATCCCCCTCCGGTAGGTTGCCGAAAAAGGTCCCTAGATGGGATCTCATGGGTACAGAAGGTTGCGGCGGCGGAAAAGTGTTTTTGTGGATGCTTCTGGTGGTTTGAAGATATATGGGAATATATAGGAGAAAGAATTAGTCCAGGAGGGTCACGGGGGGCCGACAAGGGTGGGGGCGCGCCCTCCGTCCTTGTTGTTGCCTCGTGGCTCCTCCGACTTCATCCCAAGTCTCCTGGTTGTCTCCTGGTCCAAGAAAAAACATCCCGAAGGTTTCATTCCGTTTGGACTCTGTTTGGCATTCCTTTTCTGTGAAGCTCGAAAACAAGGAAAAAACAGAAACTGGCACGGGGCTCTAGGTTAATAGGTTAGTACCAAAAATAATATAAATATCATATTAATGCATATAAAACATCCAAAACAAATTATATAATAGCATGGAACAATCAAAAATTATGGATACGTTGGAGACGTATCAAGCACCCCCAAGCTTAATTCCCGCTTGTCCTCGAGTAGGTAAATGATAAAAGCAGATTTTTTTGATGTGGAATGCCACCTAACATATTTATCCATGAATGTTCAGATCCATAAGATTCAAAACAAAATTTTAATATTGACATAAAAACAATAATACTTCAAGCATACTAACAAGGAAATTATGTCTTCTCAAAATAACATGGCCAAAGAAAGCTATCCCTACAAAATCATATAGTCTGGCTATGCTCCATCTTCATCACACAAAATATTCAAATCATGCACAACCCCGGTTTCAGCCAAGCAATTGTTTCATACTTTAGTATTCTCAAACTTTCTCAACTTTCACATAATACATGAGCGTGAGCCATGGACATAGCACTATAGGTGGAATAGAATATAGTGGTTGTGAAGAAGACAAAAAGAGGGACATAGTCTCACATAAACTAGGTGTATCAATGGGCTATGGAGATTCCCATCAATAGATATCAATGTGAGTGAGTAGGGATGGCCATGCAACGGATGCACTAGAGATATAAGTGTATGAAAGCTCGAAACTAAGTGGGTGTGCATCCAACTTGCTTGCTCATGAAGACCTAGGGCGATTTGAGGAAGCCCATCGTTGGAATATACAAGCCAAGTTCTATATTGAAAAATTCCTACTAGTATATGAAAGTGACAAAATAGGAGACTCTCTATCATGAAGATCATGGTGCTACTTTGAAGCACAAGTGTGGAAAAAGGATAGTAACATTGCCCCTTCTCTCTTTTTCTCTCTTTTTTATTTGGGCCTTTCTCATTTTTTGGCCTATTTTCTTTCTCTTTTTTTTAAAAAAAATATTTCATCTGGAGTCTCATCCTGACTTGTGGGGGAATCATAGTCTCCATCATCCTTTCCTCACATGGGACAATGCTCTAATAATGATGACCATCACACTTTTATTTACTTACAACTCAATACTTAGAATAAATATGACTCTATATGAATGCCTCCGGTGGTGTACCGGGATATGCAATGAATCAAGAGTGGCATTTATGAAAGAATTAAGAAAGGTGGCTTTGCCACAAATACGATGTCAACTACATGATTATGCAAAGCAATATGACAATGATGATGCGTGTCATAATAAACGGAACAGTGGAAAGTTGCATGGCAATATATCTCGGAATGGCTATGGAAATGACATAATAGGTAGGTATGGTAGCTATTTTGAGGAAGGTATATGGTGGATGTATGGTACCAGCGGAAGTTGCGCGGCACGAGAGAGGCTAGCAATGGTGGAAGGGTGAGAGTGCGTATAATCCATGGACTCAACATTAGTCATAAAGAACTCACATACTTATTGCAAAAATCTATTAGTCATCGAAACTAAGCACTACACGCATGCTCCTAGGGGAAGGGTTGGTAGGAGTTAACCATTGCGCGATCCCGACCTCCACACAAAGGATGACAGTCAATAAATACCTCATGCTCCAACTTCGTTACATAACGGTTCACCATACGTGCATGCTACGGGAATCACAAACCTCAACACAAGTATTTCTCAAATTCACAATTACTCCACTAGCATGACTCTAATATCACCGTCCTCATGTCTCAAAACAATCATAAGGAATCAAACTTCTCATAGTATTCAATGCACTTTATATGAAAGATTTTGTTATATCCCTCTTGGATGCCTATCATATTAGGACTAATTTTATAACCAAAGCAAATTGCCATGCTGTATAAAAAGACTCTCAAAATAATGTAAGTGAAGCATGAGATTTCAACAATTTCTATAAAATAAAACTACCGACGTGCTCTAAAAAGATATAAGTGAAGCACTAGAGCAATATTGCTTAGCTCAAAAGATATAAGTGAAGCACATAGAGTATTCTAATAAATCACGATTCATGCATGTCCCTATCAAAAGGTGTGTACATCAAGGATGATTGTGGCAAACTAAAAAGAAAACACTCATATCATACAAGATGCTCCAAGCAAAACACATATCATTTGGTGAATAAAAATATAGCCTCAAGTAAAGTTACCGATAGACGGAGACGAAAGAGGGGATGCCTACCGGGGCATCCCCAAGCTTAGGCTCTTGGTTTTCCTTGAATATTACCTTGGGGTGCCTTGGGCATCCCCAAGCTTAGGCTCCTGCCACTCCTTATTCCGTCCATCAAATCCTTACCCAAAACTTGAAAACTTCACAACACAAAACTCAACAGAAAATCTCACAAGCTCCGTTAGTATAAGAAAATAAATCACCACTTTATGGTACTGTTATGAACTCATTCTTTATTTATATTGGTGTAATATCTACTGTATTCCAATTTTTCCATGGTTCATACCCCCCGATACTACCCATAGATTTACCAAAATAAGTAAACAACACAAAGAAAACAGAATCTGTCAAAAACAGAACAGTCTGTAGCAATCAAGAAACTTTGGATACTTCTGTAACTCCAAAAATTCTGAAACATTAGGACAACCTGGGAAATTTGTGTGCCAATCCAGCGCAAAAAGAATTAGATCAAAATCATGCTTCTGTGAATTATGAAAATTATTTTCCTGGGCGCAAAAGTTTCTGTTCTCAGCAAGACCAAAAATAAAATTGGGTTGCCTCCCAACAAGTGCTATTGTTTAACGCCCTTACCTAGGCATAAAAACACGAATAGATCTAGGTATTGTCATCTTTGGTATGCAATTCTTTTCTCATCAAATTCTCCAAAACTCGTCTGAACAAATCTATCCTTTCCTTTATTTCCCTTCTAGTAGGTGAACCCAAATCATGAAAAGGACTTTGATTAGTTATTTTGACATTCATAAACCCGTAATCAGGATCATCGCCATAAATATCATCATAAAGAACACGAACCTCATTTTTTACGGGTTCCTTCCTCATCTTATTCAACCAATCCCTATTGAATCCCACATGAATACCCCTTGTAATCCAATCAAATTCCTCATAGGCCTCAAGGTACAAAGATTGAGAGATTTCTGAATAGGGAACTCTCCTCCTAAGGTTTTCACTATAAGATTGATAATCCCTAGATCCCAAACTACGCATAGTTTCTTTGTCATGGAGGATATCTTCAATTGGAGGGTGTTCAACATCTTTTTTACACAAAGAAAAAATATCCCTAGCTTCTTGTATTATAAAATCGAATTCACGCATAAGAATAACAATGGCAATCTTTTTAGCTATAGGATGATTAATGTTGGGAAGTTCGTAAAACACTTTTTTGCAAAGCAGGATGAATGTGCCCAAATTTTCTCTCTAGTTTCTCAACAAGCATAACAATGGCATCCGCATAACAATTTGTATCGATAACATTTTTTTTATTAAGAGGCATAGATCCTGTACAATCAAAGAATTCTTGAATAACACGTTTTCCAATAATATTACCATCGCCCACTCGAAAAGTGTTTGCTTTGTAATTAGGAGGATTTTCAGTTTCATGATCCAAAGAACAAGATCCAAGTTTTTCTTCAAGATGTTCAATGATACCCTCCCCAGATTCAGACATGGTGGCAACAAACCAATCTAGCAAACGAGCAAACCGAAAGTGAACGAAAAATACGGATGGAAGAGGAGCGAAGAAAAGGGCGAATCTTTTTCAAAAATTGTTTTAGAAGTGGGGGAGAGGAAAATGAGAGGCGAATGGCGAATAATATAATGCAAGAGATGAGAGTTTTACGATGGGTACTTGGTATGTCTTGACTTGCCGTAGATCTCCCCGGCAACGGTGCAAGAAATTCTTCCCGCTACTTCTTGAGCATGCGTTGGTTTTCCTTGAAGAGGAAAGGGTGATGCAGCAAAGTAGAAATAAGTATTTCCCTCAGTTTGAGAACCAAGGTATCAATCCAGTAGGAGACAATGCACAAATCACCAAGACCTGCACAAACAATCAAACAAACTTGCACCCAACGCGACAAAGGGGTTGTCAATCCCTTCACGGTTACTTGCAAAAGTGAGATCTGATAGAGATAGATAAATGATAAAGTAAATATTTTTGGTATTTCTGGTTTCTAGATCAGAAAGTAAAAGATTGCAAAATAGTAGATTGGAAACTTATATGATGGAAAATAGACCCGGGGGCCATAGGTTTCACTAGTGGCTTCTCTCATTAAGGCAAATAATACGGTGGGTGAACAAATTGTTGTCGAGCAATTGATAGAAAAGCGCATAGTTATGACGATAACTAAGGCAATGATCATGAATATAGGCATCACGTCCGTGTCAAGTAGACCGAAACGATTCTGCATCTACTACTATTACTCCACACATCGACCGCTATCCAGCATGCATCTAGAGTATTAAGTTCATAAAGAACGGAGTAACGCATTAAGTAAGATGACATGATGTAGAGGAATTAACTCAAGCAATATGATCAAAACCCCATTTTTTATCCTCGATGGCAACAATACAATATGTGCCTTGTTGCCCCTACTGTCACTGGGAAAGGACACTGCAAGATTAAACCCAAAGCTAAGCACTTCTCCCATTGCAAGAAAAACCAATCTAGTTGGCCAAACCAAACCGATAATTCGAAGAGACTCAAAAGATATCAAATCATGCATATAAGAATTCAGAGATGATTCAAATAATATTCATAGATAAGTTGATCATAAATCCACAATTCATCGAATCTCGACAAACACAACGCAAAAGAAGATTACATCGGATAGATCTCCAAGAACATTGAGGAGAACATGGTATTGCGAAGCAAAGAGAGAGAAGAAGCCATCTAGCTACTAGCTACGGACCCGTAGGTCTGAGGTAAACCACTCACGCTTCATTAGAAGGGCAATAGAGTTGATGTATAAGCCCTCCATGATCAAATCCCCCTCCGGCAGGGTGCCAGAAAAGGTCCCTAGATGGGATCTCATGTGTACAGAAGGTTGCTGCGGCGGAAAAGTGTTTTCGTGGATGTTTCTGGTGTTTTGGGGATATATGGGAATATATAGGCGAAAGAATTAGGTCAAGAGGGTCACGGGGGGCCCACAAGGGTGGGAGGCGCGCTCTCCGTCCTTGTAGCCGCCTCGTGGCTCCTCCGACTTCATCTCCAAGTCTCCTGGTTGTTTTCTGGTCCATGAAAAATCATCGTGATGGTTTCATTCCGTTTGGTATTCCTTTTCTGCGAAGCTCAAAAACAAGGAAAAAACAGAAACTGGCATGGGGCTCTAGGTTAATAGGTTAGTCCCAAAAATAATATAAAATAACATATTAATGCATATAAAACATCCAAGACAGATAATATAATAGCATGGAACAATAAATAATTATAGATAAGTTGGAGATGTATCATGGACCACCCCACCGACCACCGAAGCGCAAACGACGCCGATCCTGAGTCATCGGTGTCGTTGCCCCTCCAACTCCGGCGACCTAGCCGCCCGTGAGCTCCAGATCCACCCACAACATCCATCTGCACAACAACAACCATGATTAGATCCATTTAAAACCGAAATGGTACGCGCCCGTAGCCGTCCATCTCAGATCCAACAGCCACATTTTAACTTAAAACAGAATAGGTACGGGCTAACCAGAGACTGCCATGTAGCCAACCTTATCGAAAACATTATCCACTTGTTTTCTATTAAATTGAATTAAATTGCAACTTTCTGTTAAACACTCATAACTAATTATCTACTGATCCAAATTGAGTGATTCTTTCTAAAAATCTTTCCTTATGAAATCTACTTTCACCCTGTCCGGAAACATTTCACATTGGAGTAATTTAAAATTCAAATTCAAACAGAATGAATTCAAACTTAAAATGGGCACAACTTGCATTTTATAAATCCAAATTAAAGATTATTTTTGCAACTTGAACCTATTGAAACATACTTTCACCTCAGAATACTTAGGCTCAAATTTGAATAATTTAAAAATATATTCTGAATAGAATACAATATAGTTGGAATTTAAATGGAAATAAATCCTAATTAAGTTTATTTTTGAAATAAAAATTGTTTAAGAAAACAATTAGGGTACAAATGAGTTAAGAAACTATAATATGAGTTTACTAAATATTTTGGATTATTATTTGAAATTAGGAAATTCAAATAACATTTGAATTCAATTCAAACATAGTCGAAATATAACAATGAAACTGTAGGTTTAACTTGAAGAGAACAAATGTAATATGATGTAGTGAATTGAATTAAATCTAGCAAATCATTCTTGGAGTTAATAATTGATTGTAGGGAAGGATTCACTAAAATTAATTCAAATGTAGTTTGAAAACTACTTGCACATAACAAATCAAATGGTTCACATTTGACTTTAGCCAAACTAAAACCAAATGAATAAACTAAGGAAATTATATTGGATCTATAAATGTTTTGGTTTAAACTAAAGATCAAATGAATAAACCTTAGCAACCACTTTGGACTGGTGTCACAACCTTAGATTAGTTGTTTGTAATTAGTTGCATAAGTGAGCATCACGCATCATATTTAAGTTCAAGAAATTGAATCGAGGAAATTTGAATCCTCAAAATTTAAATAAAGGGCAAAGAACCCTAAAAATTGCATTCAATGAAACCAAAATGCTCTTCATTGATGTTTGATATTTTTGGCATGGGATTTCATCCAAACCAGAAACAATGAACATCTTTAAAAAAAATTGGGATTTGAATTTAAATCACAATTGTCTTTGAATTTGGATTATATTCATAATATATAGAATATAATTCCAAATATCTCTGAATTAATTCATGTGCATTTGAAGAAGTCCATAAAAGTAACATGAGTTTATTCAAAAGAGTTTGGTACTTTTTGCATTTGTTTTGATTCAAAACAGATAAATAAATAAAACAAAACATAGGAAAAAAGAAAAGCAGATAGAGGGAAGGCCTACCTAGCAGCCAACTGGCCAGCCTAGCATTGCGCTGGCCCGTGCCAGTCATCTTCAACCTCAGCCAGTAGGCAGAGGCGAGACCGCGCATGGCGCACGCACGCGCACCATGCCACCAGCAGCCTACCTACCTCATCAACATCGCAGATAAGCATTAGGCTGCCATCCCGCTAGAGCTGAGCGCCTCGCCACTTTTTCCCTCACCCTCTCTCGCTTGTTCTTCCCCATGGTCGAGCCCGCCGTGAGCCCGCTGTCACCGTTCGCGTAGCCACAACCACCGCCCCGCCTCTCTGTCGTGTCTATAAGAATCGAACCGACATCCTCTTCCTCTTCGACAAGCTACGCGATGCCAGGAGCCCTGCAGTGTCGTCCCCTCTAGGCCTCCTACCGAGGCCACTGACCTGCCAATCGACCCTGCTGTGAGCTCCTCTTCGTTTCCCCCGTTCTTCCTTCGTCAATTTCGTCCTCTAGCTGTGTTTGCTGATACATCTCCAATGTATCTATAATTTTTTTATTTTTCTGTGCTATTATAGTATCAATCTTGGATATCTTATATGCAATTATGTGCTATTTTATATCATTTTCTGGGACTAACCTATTAACCTAGTGCCAAGTGTGAGTTGTTGTTTTTATTAACTATTTTTGGTCTTCCAGGAAATTAGTACCAAACAGAGTCCAAATGCTAAGAAACTTTTTGATGTTTTTTATGGACAAGAGAGACCCTAGAAGCTTTGGGAGGAGACCAGAAGGCAAACATGGAGACGATAAAGCCCTGGGCGCGCTCTGATGCCTTATGGGCCCCTCATTGCTCCATCTGACATATTTCCACTTCTATAAATTCTCAAATATTGGAAAACCAACAGAGAGCCACCTGAAACACTTTTTCCGTCGCTGCAAGTCTCTGTTCTTCCACGGTCCCATCTGGAGACCTTTTCGGGTACCCTTCCGAAGGGGGTATCAATCACAGAGGGTTTCTACATCAACCTTACGGCCTTCCGATGATGCGTGAGTAGTTCACCATAGACCTACGAGCCCATAGCTGGTACTAGATGGCTTCTTCTCTCTCTTTCATCTTCAATACCATGTTCTCCTCGATCTTCTTGGAGTTTTATTCGATGTAACCTTCTTTTGCGGTGTGTTTGTTGGGATCAGATGAATTATAGGTTTATGAACTTAATATTTATGAATATTAAAGGAGTATTTTCTGAACTTTATTATTCATGATTTTTAAAGCTTTGTATTTCTCTCTGATCTATCCATTTGGTTTGGCCAACTAGATTGATTTATCTTGCAATGGGGGAGGTGCTTTGTAATGGGTTAAATATTGCGTTTCTCTATATCCCAGTGAAAAAGTAGGGGACAAGACACATATTTGTAGTGTTGCCATTAAGGGAAAAATGACGAGGTTTATTCATATTGATTGGATTTACTTTGTCTACATCATGTCATCTTACTTAAGGTGTTACTCTGTTTTATACTTAATACCATAGATGCATGCTGGATAGTGGTCAATTGGTGGAGTAATAGTAGTAAATGCAGACAGGAGTCGGTCTACTTGTCTCAGACATGATGCCTATATACATGGTAATTGCCTTGAATATCATCATAACTATGTGTTGGGGATATAACCCCACGGTGTGACCTGCCCAGGAGGGGTCGGGTTACACTATTGGCAACTCATAGGTGACAGCCTAAATAGGCCCAAGAAGATATGAAGACTGGAGGCAGCTTACAAGGCAAGCATGTTGAAGGCCCAAGACCCGAAGGGAGTACTTTAACCCAGAGATGTGAGTTGCCCGATGGTTACTTGATTAGCAAGGCAACATGACTTAGAACCCGAGTTGGACGCGTTGTGTAATCCGACTTGAACTCTTGTAAGACCAGGGCCTCGACCTATGCATATAAAGGCGAGACCCTGTGGCGGGTTAACTCAAGTAATGATCAATCGATAGCTAGGTCAAGCGATTCCACTCCCTTGTAATCGATACTCAAGCAATATCAACAAGATCAGGAGTAGGCTTTTAACTCATTAGTAAGGGGCCGAACCTGGGTAAATTTTGGTTCCTTTGTCCGCTCAACCCCTTCAAGCTAACCTTCGTTGCGATGGCTCCACACCTAAGTCCTTTCACAAGGGCATCTCCTGTGATAAAACCACGACAGTTGGCGCCCACCATGGGGCCAGCATGATGATTTCGAGTTCTTGAAGGGCAATTTCCCAGGGATCGAGGGATACTGTCCGTGGAAACGACAACTATGGAATCACGGGAATCCCTACTATGGTTGCGGGGCGCGGGGTCGTGAGAAGAGCGGGATCAGCAATCAGCACAAGCACACGGGTCTTTTACCCAGGTTCGAGCCACAGAGACACGTAACACCCTAGTCCTGCTTTGATGTGTATATCGGTGTTGTTGGAGTTCTTGAGCTAGCTACGATGAGTGTAAGTTGTCCTAGGGTCCGAATCCTTCTCCTGGATGCCTCGGGCCTCCTTTTATAACCAAGGGGATCGCCACAATGGCACATAGGAGGTAGCATCGGTGTATAGCGGCTAAGCTTATCGCTTAGCCATTATGGGACAAGACGCATTTAATGCGCCCCTTAAGTGTCCCCCTCACTTTACCGCCGCCTCGCCTTGCTTCAACACGCGCCCGGGCCAGCGAGGCGGTCAGCGCCATGTAGGCTGGCAGGCTGCTGAGGTGGCGTGGTGGTAGGGCCTTCACGAAGGTTTTCATGCCACCACGTAGGCATGCACTGGGTTGGCTTAGAAGCCTCATGTCGACATGGAGGTGCCTGCCTAGCAGGTGGGCTGGCAGCTGCATGGGAGCGGTGGTGGAAACTTGGCGGGCGTGGGCCCGGCTGTGGCCCCGTGGATGTCCTTGACAAGGGCGTTGCCGGGGCCCCGAGAAGGGTCTTGCCGTGGCGTTGTGGTCGTCCCCGACAAGGATCTTGCCGGAGGTCTTGTGGGTTTTTCGGCAAGGATCTCACCGAGGTTCATCATCTTCTAATCCTCATCTGATTTGGAGTATTCATGATCTTCACAAAGATCTGCATGCCATCATGGAGGCGCCTCCCGAGCCTTGGTCCCAACGTGGTTGGTGGTGCTGGAAAACCTGGGGCTCAAGGGTGGCGCACTCTGCTGGCATTGGGAAAGTTGCCCCGACAAGGTCCTTGCCGGGGCTGTAGGGGCCGTCCGGCAAGGGTCTTGCCAGGGGAACCCACCTCACCCTCTTGCTCTTCGTGTCTCTGTGTCGGCGGCGCTTTGACCATCTTGCGGCGCCTCCTTCCCTTGCCTTGCCAAATGTGGCCTTGGGCATGGCTCTAACTGCCCGTGCACGGGTAGAGGGGTGCAGAGTATAACCCCTACTTCTGCACACCGACAGGAGCCCCCGGGCCTGGGCCACACATAAGCGCGACACGTTGTTTGGCTAGGCTCAGAATGGTGCGCGGGCAGGCAGGGCCGGTTTTAACCGTGGTAACCCTTCGTCTGCTGCGCTTCCCCAAGATTCGCAATGAATGCGTGACGTGGGGATCGCGCATGGGGTGACCGAAGCTTGCTTGCGTCACCCTGTGGTGAATAGTAAAGAGGCGGCTTGCGTGTCTCTTCAAGACTGCGGGGCCGCTGCTCATTTATATTTTCTTCTTCGGAACCACCATTCCACGTGTCCCACCACGCCCGCCCCTCGTGCCACGTACGCCGCATGCACGGTGCAGGGCAGGCGACAGGCGCGCGGAATACGGGAAGACGTGCGCGTGTGGGTTGATACCCACGCGCCTTCAATTGGGCGGGGAGGGCGATTGACGGCCTCACCCTCTGTCACCTTAATGAGCTGGATTGGCTGAGAGGGGCAGCCGAGCCCTGACCCCGCCCCTTTATAAGGAGGGGAGCAGGAGGGACGACACTCCTCAGCCCTTCGCCATCCGCCTCTCCCCATCCTTGCTTCTTCCTCCTTTTTTCCATGGCGAGAGGGCGCGCTGATGCTTCAATGGTGGCGGCGAGGGTCTTCGCTCGACAACGCGCCCCTCCTCCCCAAGAGCCTGTGGCGGCGGAGCCGGCCACGAGGGGAAAGGGGAGGGGGAGCGGCCGAGGCCGCCGTGGCGCTCGAGGAAGAGGAGGATGGGGCGGCGCGTCGGCCTCGCCTCCGCCGGTGGTCTGTAACGCCCTCGATGCGTCTATAGCTCCCACGTGTCGAGGCACGACTTAGAGACATAACCGCATTGAAAGCAATGTCACAAGTCAGGCAATCATTACAACATCCCATGTAATACATAATAAAAGGGGGAGATAACATAGTTGGCTTACACTCGCCACGTCACATCAGAGTACATAAATAACATCCATCAAACAAACACTCATGGCCCGACTACGGCGCCAAAATAGAAAAGAACCCAACGTGCGACAAGGCCCTGAATCGATCCCCAACTAGGCACCACTACTGATCATCGGGAAAGGAAACATAATAACGCTGAGAGTCCTCGTCGAACTCCCACTTGAGCTCGTACTCGTCACCTGGATCGAAATCACCTGGACCTGCATCTGGAGTTATAGTATCTGTGAGCCACAGGGACTCAGCAATCTCGCACCCTCGCGATCAAAACTATTTAAGCTCATAGGAATGGATAAGGCAAATATATGTGGAGCTGCAGCAAGCGACTAGCATATGTGGTGGCTAACTTATACACAAAAGAGAGCGAGAAGAGAAGGCGAAGCACGAGCGAGAAACTAAGGAACATCCTGCGCAAGCATAACTCCAACACCGTGTCCACTTCCCGGACTCCGCCGAGAAGGGGCCATCACGGTAACACACACGGTTGATTCATTTTAATTGAGTTTAGTTCAAGTAATCTACAACCGGACATTAACAAATTCCCATCTGCCCATAACTGCGGGCATGGCTTTCGAAAGTTCAATCCCTGCAGGGGAGTCCCAACTTAGCCCATGACAAGCTCTCACGGTCAACGAAGGAATAGACCTCCTCCCAAGACGTTCCGATCAGACTCGGTATCTCGGTAACTCAAGACACTTCGACAGGTTAAAACAAGACCAGCAACACCGCCCGAATGTGCCGACAAATCCCGATAGGAGATGCACATATCTCTTTCTCAGGGCACACTCAGATTGTCCTAGGTACGGGTAGGCCAGCCCAGAGTTGCCCCTGGTAGCCACCGGTAGCTGACAGGTGGACCAACAATCAGAGGAGCA
>NC_041385.1:199809763-199844703 GCF_002162155.2 Triticum dicoccoides
GACCTTTGAGTCTGCAGAACCTAAGGGAAAGAAAAGGCTAGGTGGAAAATGGTAAAACCAAGGTTGGGCATTGCTGGACAAGCTTTAATCAAGGCGAAATATCAAGGGGTTCCCATTATAACCCAACCGCGTAAGGGACGCAACAATCCGGGAACATAACACCGATATGACGGAAACTAGGGCGGCAAGAGTGGAACAAAACACTAGGCGAGAGGCCGAGCCTTCCACCCTTTACCATGTATATAGATGCATTAAGATAACATAGCAATATAATGATATCCCAACAAGTAAAATAAATGTTCCAACAAGGAATGGCTCCAATCTTCACCTGCAACTAACAACGCTATAAGAAGGGCTGAGCAAAGCGGTAACATAGCCAATCAACGGTTTGCTAGGACAATGGTGGGTTAGAGGTTCAACATGGCAATTGGGAGGCTGACAAACAAAAGGTAGGCATCGTAGCAGTGGCAAAGCAAAAGAGCGAGCAAACTAGCATAGCAAAGATAGTAGTGATTTCGAGGGTATGATCATCTTGCCTGCACAGTTGTCAGAGTTGACTGGATCCTCACAAGCAAACTCAACGGGCTCCTCGGTAGCGAAATCGTCTCCCGGCTCTACCCAACAAGACAAACAAGCAACAAGGATACAATCAACCACGGGCAAGACCAAGCAATATGATGAAATGACGATATGCTATGCGGGATGCGATGCGGGATGCAAAATGCAAGATATGACAGGAAATGCATGAACCTGGCATAAACTTGGAAAACCAAGTGTGCCACTGGATAGAGGGGATGAAATCGCTTGAAAACGATATAAAGATCATTGGAATCGGAGCTACGGTTTGGAAATGGCAAGCGTTTTAAGATATGACACCGGTCTGCGATTTACAGCAAGTAGGCATCTAAATGCAACGAAATGAACATGCTACAACCACCAAACATGAAAACAAAATACATGGCAGTGATGTACACAAGATGGTTAACAAAACACTAGCACTGAGCCATAGGCAAATTCATCCATTAAGAGGTTCAAACAAGCATGGCTAAAATGCAAATGCAAAACAGATTCCAGACTTAGTGAAATTAACACTAGTCTGAAATTTCAGATCACGAAGCCCTCTTCGGAGCAGCGAAACAACATGATACAAAACCTGAACAGGACAAGTAAGAACATGGCATGGAGCTACTCAACAAGCTTAACAAAACACCCAAAGTGACCTGGGGCCAAAAGGGATCACAAAATATATTAACGGGCACACGAACATAGCTAAAACACAATCAGTTTTCAGACAGTGAAAACTGAGACATGCTGAAATATAACTCACGAAGGCATGTAAACGAGCTCGATGCACTCACCACGGTGCAAGTCATGGCAAGGCAAGGATACATCCATTAAGAAGGCACAAAATACAAGCTAGACACGGCAAGAACAAAGGCATAGCATGCACGGATCACTAACAATAGCATCGGCAAAATCGCAAACAAGTTGACGATCTGCCCAGATTAACAACGAAGCAAAAGTTGAGCTCGATTGAGTCAACCTAGAGCACTCCACATATGCAAACAAAGACATGGATGGATAGAGCATAACATAAATATCAAAACTCCCTTACTGATCATCCTCAAAAGAGGCACGGATCACTAGGAAACAAGCTGGACATATAGCACCATGAACTAAATCAGCAATCTCAGGTACCTCTCTTCGCAAGCTTGCACAAGACAACACACACATCCTAAAAATGCATGGGTGGCACCTATGTAAAGAAGGCAAAATGCTTAACAATTCATCCCAAAGGGGCACAGGCATATCATGCACGAATTAAACATGGCAAAAATGACAAAAGTGCATGATGAACTAACGGATCTGCAATTTAACTCACGAAGCCTCCTTCTAACAGCATTTTGGGCATCAAGATGACCTCAAATGCAAATGATGCAATGGAATGAAATGATGTACATGTCGAGGCGAAGAGTTTGATATATCATATGCCCAAAACGGAGCTACAGTTGCGGAGATGCAAGCAGTCAAAGGTAGCACGAAAATTAGGGTTTCGGGGGAGAGAGGTCAACCCAGATCTAGATCCAGCGGCACGGATTACGAGGCGGCCGGGGCACTGTAGCACGAGTCGCCGGAGGAGCTCGTCACCGGAGCCGGTGGAGGAGGGGAGGCCGGCGAGGCGGCGGGGAGAGGCCGGGGTGGCGCCGGGGAGGCCGGGGGAGGCCGGTGGCGGCGCCCGGCGGCGGTGGACGCGGCCCGCGCGCCGGCGAGGGCGGCGGCGGCCGACGCCGGTGCGGGCGGCGTCGGGGCGCGCCGGTGACGAGGGCGGCGGCCGGCGGAGCGTCGGGCGGTGGCGGCCTCGGGCGAAGGAGGAGGCGGCGGCGGATCGGGCCTCGGGGGCCGGCGCTGGGCCTCGGGCCCGCGTCGGTGACGGCGGAGAACTGGTCCCGCGGGGACACGTGGCGGCGGCGGGCGGACATTGTCCGGTCGGATCCGGACACGTCCGTCGGTGGCGGGGTTGATCTGTTTTTTTAGGAGGAGGACGGGGAGGAAGACGAGATCCGAAATGGGGGTGTTTAAATAGGCATAAGTGGAGCTAGGAGAGTCCAAATGAGGTGCGGTTTTCGCCCACGCGATCGTGATCGAACGCTCTAGGACATGGAGCAGAGTTTGGAGGGTTTTGTAACAAATTTGGGGGGTGTTGGGCTGCAACACACACGAGGCCTTTTCGGTCCCTCGGTTAACCGTTGGAGTATCAAACGAAGTCCAAAAGGTACGAAACTTGACAGGTGGTCTACCGGTAGTAAACCAAGGCCGCTTGGCAAGTCTCGGTCCAATCCGGAAATGTTTAATTCCCAAACACGAAACAAAGCTAGAGATGACCACCGGAGGAGAACGAAGCGCCGGAATGCAAAACGGACAACGGGGAAAATGCTCGAATGCATGAGATGAACATGTATGCAAATGCAATGCACGAGATGACATGATAAGAGATGCACGAAAAAGAAAAACAACACACGGAGACAAAGACCCGAACCCGAGAAATAAAGATAACTTAGCGCCGGAGACGGCAAGAGTTGGATACAAATATGGAAATTATATCTGGGGCGTTACATGGTCCCTCTCCCATGGAGGGCCATGTCGGGGACCAGCCCCGTGAGTTCTTCATGAGGCTGCGCCGGCCGGCGCATCGTCGCCTTTGCCTCCCTACGTCATTCGCTCGGGAAATGGAGCTTGATCCACCGCAGGCGCTGAGATTGCATTGAGGGACTGTGGAAATAGAGGCACATGGGGTGATGTTGATTTCCCAGCTCCTCATGTCATGTATCTTCGTCGCGGATGGAAAACCTTCGCTCGCATCCACAGCCTGACGACGGAGCTCATTCTCTATTTCGAATTAATGGAGAATGGCCTTGAGGGAGTCCTGGACTAGGGGGTGTCCGGACAGCCGGACTATCATCGTCCGCCGGACTCCAAGACTACGAAGATACAAAATTGAAGACTCCGTCCCGTGTCCGGATGGGACTTTCCTTCGCGTGGAAGGCAAGCTTGGCAATACGGATATGTAGATCTCCTACCATTGTAACCGACTCTGTGTAACCCTAGCCTCCTCCGGTGTCTATATAAACCGGAGGGCTTTAGTCCGTAGGACACAACATACATTACAACAATCATACCATAGGCTAGCTTTAGGGTTTAGCCTCCTTCATCTCGTGGTAGATCCACTCTTGTACTACCCATATCATCAATATTAATCAAGCAGGACGTAGGGTTTTACCTCCATCGAGAGGGCCCGAACCTGGTTAAAACATCGTGTCCCTCGTCTCCTGTTACCATCCGCCTAGACGCACAGTTCGGGACCCCCTACCTGAGATCCGCCGGTTTTGACACCGACAGGCCTCTTCTCCGTCAAGGTCTTTGGAGACTTTGGGACTAGCCTTAAGTGCTGCATGGAGAGCTCCTCTGATAACGAAGACTCTTCGTCGAGCGAGAGTGGCAAGGAGGACAGCGGCAGCGATGAAGAGGGTGGCAGGCGGGAGGATGACGGGTCCGACTAGGTGCCAGACCCGCCGTCCTAGGGCGGTGTCGGCAGCAGCAGCATCTTCACCTGGCCTGGCCGGCTCCTTGAACTTCTCGGGGTCGCCTACTTGGGCGGCTGGCGTGGGGAGGCCGAAGAAGGCAGGTGGCGGGCGGTCAAGTTGGAGTACGATGGCGCCGACGGCTTCGTAGCATATTGACGGACCGCTGCCTCATCTTCTAGCTCTTCTCCCGGCCCCATCATCACCAGCCCTCCCTCAGGCAGCCACCGACATGTTCTCCTGGCGCCTTCTGCTGCTCGTACCTCGCCTAGGCGCTCCTTTTTCCTTCTTGTCTTCTTGTTCCATTTCCTGAGGAGAGGGACTAGAAAGGGATTACGAGCATCTTATGTTTTTTTAGCTTGTAAGCGTACGTGCCTTAGTTAGATTTAAAACTTGTAATCCCCTTGCTCATGTTTACATTCCATATGAATTGTACTTGTATGGAACGTATTAATGAAAAAGGGTGCTTGCCGGGTCTTGTGTGTCTGAGCAAAGCCCATACCAAGGAACGAATCCTTGTTATTTTTAACATAAACATGGTCGCCCGGCAGCAGGCCTTGCCGCTCCCCTACTCCATTCGACCATACTCACGCCTTTGGTGGAGGCAGGGGCGAAGTAGGGTTGGGCCCTACGCTTGCTTCCTTGCAGCCGCGGCTACAACCAAATTCCGAACCAAGAAGAGGTTCTCAGGTGGCAGGAATGAAGGAAGCACGACAGCCTTGGAATAAAACGAGGCTTCATACGTCCCAATTTTATATGGAAATGCATAACAGGGGATAAGAAACCTTATCTGAATCCGCAGCCCCCGTCAACCCTAGCTTGCCGTGGGTGGACCTTCATGTCTTCAGCCCCTGGCAAGCTTGGCTTGCCCGGGCCGGAGCGCCGGCTTGTTCTCTTTCTCCCACACAGCTCGGCAGAAACATCCATGTACCCTGTGAACCAAAGAGGACGGAAAGGAACAGAGAGACGCAAGCTCGACCTCTATGCTAGGGGTTAGTCGCCGCTAAGCACTGTCAACCCTAACCGAGGGGGAGACTTGACCTAGCATGCATGCTATAACTTAGGGCGCCAACGCTTCGTTTATTTATGCTCAGGGTCTGTGCCTGGCTTTGTACAGAGGGTTGCATGCCTTGTCGGCAAGGCTTGTACAAAAAGTGGCTTGCCGGGGGGCCCGGCAGCCACGCCTTATGGGTAAAACTTGCGAAGATGCTCGATGTTCCAGGAGTTACTGGGATGGCATCTTCGGTCTCCAGGCGGACTGCGCCGGGCCTGGTGACTCGTGTTACCCGAAAAAGGCCTTCCCACTTCGGCGTCAACTTGTTGGAATTCTTGGCCAACTGAACGTGCCGAAGAACAAGGTCGCCTTCCTCAAAGCTTCGGGCATGAACCTTGTGGCTATGGTAGCGGCGCAAGGCTTGCTGGTAGCGTGCTACTCTCACAGCCGCCCAAAGACGATCTTCCTCGAGGAGCGTCGCGTCATCTTGCCGCAATCGCTCTTGCTCAAGCTCCTCATAAGCAAGCACTCAAGGTGACCCATATATGAGTTCCGTGGGGAGAACTGCTTCTGCCCCGTATACCAGGGAAAAGGGTGTCTGGCCTGTGGCTCGATTTGGCGTCGTTCTGATCAACCAAAGAACCACTGACAACTCATCAATCAGGTGCCTTCCGCCCTTGTGCATCCTATCAAAAGTCTTCGTCCTCTGGCCACGCAGCACTTCAGCATTTGCCCTCTCCGCTTGGCCGTTGCTCCGTGGGTGTGCCACGGAAGCGAAACAGACCTTGCTGCCGAGGTCTTTGATACGTCTCCAACGTATCTATAATTTTTGATTGCTCCATGCTACTTTATCTACTGTTTTAGGCAATATTGGGCTGTATTATCCACTTTTATATTATTTTTGGGACTAACCTATTAACCGGAGGCCCAGCCCAGATTTGCTGTTTTATGCCTATTTAAGTGTTTCGAGGAAAAGGAATATCAGACGAAGTCAAAACGGAACGAAATCAACTGGAGAAGCTATTTTTGGAAGGAAACCCACCCGATGGACTTGGACCCCACGTCAGAAGATACGGGAGGTGCTCACGAGGGTGGGGGGCACGCCCACCCCCCCGGGTGCGCTCCCTACCTCGTGGGGCCCCTGTAGCTCCACCGATGTACCCCTTGCACCCATATATACTTACGTATCCTAAAACTTCCAGAACAGAAAATAGATCAGGAGTTCCACCGCCACAAGCCTCTGTAGCCACCAAAAACCTCTTGAGAGCCCTCCCCGGCACCCTGCCGGAGGGGGATCCCATCACCGGTGGCCATCTTCATCATCCCAGCGCTATCCATGACGAGGAGGGAGTAGTTCACCCTCGGGGCTGAGGGTATGTACCAGTAGCTATGTGTTTGATCCCTCTCTCTTGTATTCTCTCTCGTGTTCCTCTATGGCATGATCTTGATGTATCCCGAGCTTTGCTATTGAGTTTCCCCTTTGAAGTTATCTTATTGGATTGAGTCTTTTATGAGAACACTTGATGTATGTCTTGGTGATCAACTTGCGGGTTTCGTGACATTGGGAACCTATGCATAGGGGTTGGCACATGTTCTTGACTCTCCGGTAGAAACTTTGGGGTACTCTTTGAAGTACTTTTATGTTGGTTGGATGAATTTGAGATTGTGTGATGCATATCGTATAATCATGCCCACGGATACTTGAGGTGACAATGGAGTATCTAGGTGACATTAGGGTTTTGGTTGATTTGTATCTTAAGGTGTTATTCTAGTATGAACTCTTTTATAGATTGATCCGAAAGAATAACTTTGAGGTGGTTTCATACCCTACCATAATCTCTATGTTTGTTCTCCGCTATTAGTGGCTTTGGAGTGACTCTTTGT
The DNA here is from genome assembly GCF_002162155.2 of Triticum dicoccoides. NCBI lineage: Eukaryota > Viridiplantae > Streptophyta > Magnoliopsida > Poales > Poaceae > Triticum > Triticum dicoccoides. The sequence goes on from NC_041385.1 coordinate 199,816,721, forward strand.
TGCATGTTGAGGGCTTGTTATATTATCTATCTATGTTATTATTGTTGAGAGAACTTGCACTAGTGAAAGTATGAACCCTAGGCCTTGTTTCCTATCATTGCAATACCGTTTACGCTCACTTTTATCATTAGTTACGTTGCTGTTTTTATTATTTCAGATTACAAAAACCTATATCTACTATCTATTTTGCACTTGTATCATCATCTCTTTGCCGAACTAGTGCACCTATACAATTTATCATTGTATTGGGTGTGTTGGGGACACAAGAGACTCTTTGTTATTTGGTTGCAGGGTTGTTTGAGAGAGACCATCTTCATCCTACGCCTCCTACGGATTGATAAACCTTAGGTCATCCACTTGAGGGAAATTTGCTACTGTCCTACAAACCTGTGCACTTGTAGGCCCAACAACGTCTACAAGAAGAAGGTTGTGTAGTAGACATCAGTCTTCAATGTATTGCATGAAGGTATGGCTTGTGAACTGCATGCCGTTGTCAGTGATGACTCTGTTTGGCACACCAAAGCGGCAAACTAGCCCCTTAAAGAATTTGACGGCTGACTATGCGGTCACCTTCCTCACTGCTTCCACCTCCGCCCACTTTTTGAACATGTCAATTGCAACGTACAAGTACTCAAAGCCCCCGACGGCGCGGGGAAAATGGCCCAGTATGTCGAGCCCCCAGACCGAGAATGGCCAGGAGAGATGGATTGTCTGCAAGGATTGAGCTGGCTGATGAAGCTTCTTCGAATGGAACTGGCACGCTTCACACTTTGTTACTAGTGCCGTCGCATCCTGGAGGGCAGTGGGCCAGAAGAAACCTTGCCGGAAAGCCTTGCCGGCAAGGGCCCTCGACCCTATGTGGGAGCCACATATGCCTCCATGTATCTCCGCCAACAGCTCCAGTCCTTCCTCCCAGGGGATGCTCTTCAATTTCACTCCATTTGGTCTTTTTCTGTACAGAACATTGTCAACAAACTGGTACAGGGCAGACCAGCGGGCTACTTTCTCTGCTTCTTCCTGCTCCTCAGGAAGCTCCCCTATTTGGAGGAATCAGACGGTATGCTGCGCCCATGCCGGAGCCTGTGGCTCGACGGCAAGGACCAAAGGCACTTCCTCTTCCGTGGGAACGGTTGCCTCCACGGCAAGGGCTTGGCGCCCTGCCGGAGTCGGTTGTCCTACGGCAGGCTCGGTGTCCACGGCAACATCTTCGCTAGCGGCCCCAGGGAGCTCGGTGGGGAAGTACTTGCCCGGGCCTAACTTCCTCTGCTTGTTCTGCTCTGTTGATGGTTCGACGGATGGTTGAGTTAACCGAAGCACGAAAGTACCTGGTTCCACAGGTAGCTTGAGGGCAGCGCGCTTCGACAGGTAGTCGGCGATGTCGTTCTCCACTCGGGGGACATGCTCTGCCTGTATACCGTCAAAGCGCTCCTCCAGTTTCCTCAATTCATCCACGTACGCTTCCATCAACGGGCTTTGATAATCCTTGTTGATCTGCCTGATGACAAGCTGTGAATCGCCCTTGACGATGAGCTTCTTGACCACGAGGTCTGCCGCGATCCTGAGAACGGCAAGCAATCCCTCATATTCAACAGTGTTGTTTGTCAACATCTCCCTGGGAAAGTGCATCTGGATCACGTACTTGAGGTGTTCTCCAGTGGGTGCGACAAGCAGCACACCAGCACCAGCGCCTTGTAGCGAGAAAGCCCCATCAAAGTACATGATCCAGTTGCGACTTGTTTCCTTGCCGGGGAGAATGGTCTCCTGGATCTCTTCATTGGGCGTCGAGGTCCATTCGGCAATGAACTCCGCCAAGACCCTACTCTAAATCGTCGAGGTGCTTTCGAACTTCAACCCAAAACTCGACAGCTCCAAGGCCCATTCCACAATCCTCCCCATTGCATCTGGGTTATGCAGTATCCGTTGCAACGGGAGGCGGGTGAAGACAGTGATCTCGTGTGCTTGGAAGTAATGATACAGCTTCCTCGAGGCCATAAGGAGGCCGAAGAGCAATTTATGCACACCGGAGTACCTCGACCTAGCGCCCTACAAGAGGGATCTGACGAAGTAAACCAGGTGCTGCATCATCTTCTTCTTCTGCACCACTTCACCTAGTTGCGTGGGCCCTGTCGCACTAGTGTTAGATCTTGCCGGGGGCTCAGCCTTGCCAGGACCAAGCCTTGCCGGGGAGAGCCCTGGCTCGCCATCCGTTAACTCTGCCATTGCCGCTGCCTCTTCGTCGACCTCCCTCTGCGCCACCAGTTCGGTGCTAACCACTTGATTCGTTGCTGCTAGATACAGCAGCAACGGCTCTTGTGGTTTGGGCGCAACCAGCACTGGGGTGGCGGAGAGGTATTTCTTCAAATCCTACAGCGCTTCCTCGGCTTCCGGGGTCCACTCCATCGCCCCCCCCTTCTTCAAATCTTGAAAAAGGGAAGGGCACGCTCAGCGGACTTGGAGATGAATCTGCTCATGGCAGCAACGCAACCAGTGAGCCGATGCAAATCCTTGATCCGCTTAGGTGCCTCAATCTGCTCGATGGCCTTGATCTTGTCTGGGTTCGCCTCGATCCCACGCTGCGACACAAAGAACCTGAGAAGTTTGCCGGACGGGACACCGAAGACACACTTCTCAGGGTTCAATTTGAGGTTGATTTTGCGCAAATTTGCAAATGTCTCTTCCAAGTCTTGCACAAGTGTCGCCTTGTCCTTGGTTTTGACCACTATGTCATCCATATAAGCTTCCACATTTCTATGGAGCTGGGGCTCAAAACCAATTTGGACTGCTCTTGCAAAGGTCGAGCCAGCACTCTTAAACCCGAAAGGCATCCATAAAAAGCAATACGTACCACATGGGGTGATGAATTCTGTCTTCTCCTCATCTTCTCTTTTCATGAAAAGTTGGTGGTAGCCTGAGTAGGCGTCATGGAATGATAACAGGTCACACCCGGCCATGGGGTCAACAATCTGGTCGATGCGCGACAACGGGAAAGGATCTTTCGGACAAGCCTTATCGATATTCGTGTAATTAATACACAGCCTCCACTTCCCGTTTGCCTTGCGCACCACCACCGATTGGCCAACCACGTCGGATGGAGTACCCCTCTTACCAAGCCTGCTGCCTCTAGCTTCCTGATCTCTTGCATGATGAACTCCTGCCACTCCAGAGCTTGCTTCCTGACCTTCTGTTTGATGGGCCACGCATGAGGATAGACAACAAGATGGTGCTCAATCACTTCCCTGGGAATGCCGGGAATGTCGGATGCTTGCTACGCAAACACATCGACATTTGCCCACAGGAAAGTGATGAGATCGCCTTCCTATTTGTTGTCGAGGGTGGAGCTTATGGTGAAAGCCCCTCCCGTGCCGTCCTCTCTGATGGATACCTTCTTGGTCTCTGGTGGTGCAGCTCTAGAATTCTTGCTCTTGCCGGTGGAGCTCTCTGGCACGTCCTCGACGGGAGCACAACACTTTGAGAGGTGCGCTTGCCGGACTGGGTGCGAGAGGTCTCGCCGGTCTTCTTCCTCCCCCTGGGACTCCAGCGGTAGGAGCAAGTGCCTTAGCGGCAGCTGCTGCAACTACTTCCCGGTAGAGTTGGTCGGCGCAGGTCAGCGCGCCCTTCTTGTCGGAGGGGACGGTGATGATGTTCATCGGCCCTGACATCTTCAGCTTGTTGTAGGTGTAATGTGACGCCGCCATGAACTTGGCGAGTGCCGGGCGGCCGAGGATCCCGTTGTAGGGCAAGGCCATCTCGGCCACATCAAAGACAATCCTCTCCATCCTGTAGTTGAGCTGTCCCCCAAACGTCACGGGCAGTGTGACCTTACCCTTTGGCTGGCTTCTCCCCGAATTGACCCCTTGGAATGTGCCCGTCTCTTTGAGGTCTCCATCAGGAATTTGCAACCTTTTGACCACGATCGGCGAGATCAAGTTCATACCGGCCCCACCGTCAACTAGCATCTTCGTCACTCAGAGGTTGCGGGTTGTTGGTGAAACCAACAACGACAGACACCCGACCGTGATTGTGCGATCAGGGTGGTCCTCAGTGTCAAAGATGATAGGCGTGCTGGACCACTTCAGTGGCTTCCGTGCATCGAGTGACGGCTCCACCGCTGTGATCTCATGCGCCCACTGCTTGAGTTGGTGGTGATAGGTGCGCAGCGAGGAGCCACCATCGATGCACATGGCCTTTGTAGCTTTCTGAAACTCGTGGTCGCCGGACTCGTCATCCACGTCATGATCATCATCTTCCTGTTTCTTATCGCGGCCCCGGGCGGGCCTGTCTTGCTAGTTATCCTTGCCGCGGTGGCCTCCCTGGCCACCACGCCTCTTGCCGGATCCTTTGGCATCGTCTTGACCCTTCTCCTTGTCCCGCCTTTCATATTCGGCTTTCTGCTTCTCAGTGAGCAGCTCGACTTCTCGGCAGTTCTGGAGGTCGTGGCCTTTGGTGCGATGGATCTTGCTATACTGCTTGTCGGAGCCCCCTAGCTTGTTGGCAGCCACCAAGGCCCGGCAAGTGTCACACCCAGCAACTTCCTTGCCGGGGTCGCTCGCCATGTCCTTCTTGGCGACGCCGATGTCATCGGAACCCTCGACAGCAAGTACAGTCTTGCCTTTGCGCTTCCTGTTACGGTGCCGACCCTTCTTCACCGGGGCAGCGGTGTCATCGTCCTTGGAGTCGGTTTCCGTGCCGGCGTCCTCGCCGGGGTACTTCCACCCCTCTTCAGCCCGAGTGTACCTGTTGGCCAGGACATAAAGTTCGGCCACATCCCTGACCTTGTTCATTGCCAGCTCCTCACACATCTTGCGGTTCTGCACATTCTGATGGAATGCGCTGATCACGGCGGTGGGATGAACGTCCCGGATGTTATACTTCACTCGGCTGAACCTTTGGATGTACTTGCGCAGGTTTTCTCCTTCCTTCTAGGGGATAATATGCAGGTCGCTTGCCTGGCCATGAGCTTGATGGCCTCCAGTGAAGGCGCCAATGAACTCATGGCACAGATCCGACCAAGAGGAAATGGAGTCCACCGGCATGTGCATCAACCATGACATGACATTGGGCTTGAGCGCCAAAAGGAAGTAATTGGCAAGAACCTTATCGTCGCGGGCTCCAGCAGCTTGCATCGCGATGGTGTAGATGCTGAGGAACTCTGACGGGTGAGTCTTGCCGTTGTACTTCTCGCCAACGTCAGGCTTGAACATTTGGTGGGAGGGCCACTGGAACTGCCACAGCTTACGGGTGAAGGCCGAACAACCCACCTCATAGGGTAGGCCACCGTAGCCTGGCAGTGCTGGGTGGTCCATAGTGATTCCTGCCTGCCTGTCTGATTGGTGGAGTGCATCACGCCGACGCTCGATGGTGGTTCGAGCATCTTCAAGGGCTCGCTCCCGAAGAACTTGACGCTGGTCGCGGTGGGTTCGCGGATCGGACGACGCTATGGAGATATCATCACATGCGTCATCACGACGGATCGACACCCGTGGTGGCTGGCGTGGGGGAGGAGAATGCACCATGGCTGCATCGCCTTGGCCCTTCCAGCGCTGGCATGCGGTGGCTCGACGGAGCGACGACCTACGGGCCCTGCTGGTCGCGGCTCATCTTTGTTGGTGATGCCGACGAGGCTCCGGACAGTGGCTCTCCACTCGTCGAGCCTCGCCATAGCAGGAGGAAAATCGAGGAGCAGCTGCGCGCGCGCCAGAGCTTCTGCTGGTGTGGGTGGCGGCGAAAGCTGCATGGACTGTGACACGCTTCGACTTCTAACTATGTTAGAAGGAGATCTATCACGGCCCTGCAGCTGTCCGCCATTTTCGCTAGCACCTCGGTGCACTTGCTGGCCTTCCTCATCCCATGAAGGACGTGCGGGACTCTTCCCACGGCAGCGCCCAGGGTCACCAGCGGGGTGGCGCTGCTCTTCGCGCACAACTTGGGAAGAACACACCATGGGTGCCAGTGTTTGTGTCTTGGAGGCCGCTGCGCCACTGTCGGGCGGCGCAGCGATGCCTCTGGAGGGCCCCGCGCCACCTGCGGGGGCCCCAACTCCGTCTCTGGAGTTTGCGACGTGCGGCCCGTCGCCTGGCACATGAACGACGCCGCTCGCCAGGTCTGGACTGCCAGGGTGATGTGGGTGTTTGCGGGCCACACCACGGGTTCTTTCCGCGACCGGTCCGCTATTGGCTCGTACCGGTACAGGCAGTCCTGTCCCAGACGAACCGATCGCTGTGGTCGTCTTCCTCTTGGGAGCCATGGCAACGAAGAGCTGTTCGACTAGCTGCTAAACTAGATCTTCACGACTGCAGCCCCCTACCTAGCGCGCCAAAGATGTCGGTGGAAACGACACCTGTGGGATCACGGGAATCACTACTATGGTTGTGGGGCGCGGGGTCGTGAGAAGAGTGGGATCAGCAATCAGCACAAGCACACGGGTTGTTTACCCAGGTTCAGGCCGCGGAGACGCGTAACACCCTAGTCCTGCTTTGATGTGTATATCGGTGTTAGTGGAGTTCTTGAGCTAGCTATGATGAGTGTAACTTGTCCCAGGGTCCGAATCCTTCTCCTAGATGCCTCGAGCCTCCTTTTATAACCAAGGGGATCGCCACAGTGGCACAAAGGAGGTGGCATCGGTGTACATTGGCTAAGCTTATCGCTTAGCCATTACGGGATAAGACGCATTTAATGCGCCCCTTAGGTGTCCCCCTCACTTTACCGCGACCTCACCCTGCTTTGACACGTGCCCGAGCCAGCGAGGCGGTCAACACCATGTAGGCTGGCAGGCTGCTGAGGTGGCGTGGTGGTAGGGCCTTCATGAAGGTTTGCATGCCACCACGAAGGCATGCACTGGGTTGGCTTGGATGCCTCATGTCTACACGCAGGTGCCTGCCTAGCTGGTGGGCTGGCAGCTGCATGGGAGTGGCAGTGGAAACTTGGCGGGCGTGGGCTCGACTATGGCCCCGCGGATGTCCTCAGCAAGGGCCTTGCCGGGGCCGCGGCAAGGGTCTTGCCGTGGCATTGTGGTTGTCCCCGGCAAGGATCTTGCCGTAGGTCTTGTGGGTTTTCTTGGCAAGGATCTTACCGAGGTTCGTCGTCTTCTAATCCTCATCCGACTTGGAGTGTTCATGATCTTCACAAAGATCTGCATGCCATCATGGAGGCGCCTCCCAAGCCTTGGTCACAACGTGGTTGGTGGTGTTGGAAAACCTGGGGCTCAAGGGTGGCACGCTCTGCTGGCATTGGGCAAGTTGCCCCGGCAAGGTCCTTGCCGGGGCTGTGGGGGCCGTCCGACAATGGTCTTTCCAGGGGAACCCACCTCGCCCTCTTGCTCTTCGTGTCTCTGTGTCGGCGTCGCTTTGACCATCTTGCGGCTTTGGCCTCCTTCCCTTGCCTTGCCAAATGTGGCCTTGGGCGTGGCTCCGACTGCCCGTGCACAGGTAGAGGGGTGTAGAGTAGAACCCCTACTTCTGCACACCGACAGATACTCCATTGGCAGGATGACTAAGAGTCGCCGCGGCAAGCTCTACATCGACGACGCTAGCTAGGGCCCCGAGGCCGACTGAATCGAGTATGAGTACTGGGTCCCCTTCGGCGGAATTCACGTCTTCATCGGCAAGATCGGTGAATCTGAGCCTGAGCCAGAAACCTCCATCAACATCATTGAGTCGGCTCGGCGCACCGACCCGTCTGGGCTGAACCCTGCCAGAAGTGTGTTTTGTGGGTTTCACGCAAGGCATGGATCTTGCGGAAGGTTTTGAATCTGGAGGTGAGACTGCATCTACTAAGATGGTGAGTCCTCGACCGGAGAGACAAAATTGATTTACCAGCTTCAAGACGGTGGGCTTGGGGGCTACTCCGATGGCAATAGTATTCCGGACCCCTATGAGCCACCTTCCCGGGCTACGATCTTCATGGCTGGCAAAGGGCCGGTTCTAAATTCATCAACAGCTGCTGCAATGACATCTGGATCAACCGCCACTGCGATGGCATGAGCTGGCGTGTCAGGCACTCCGCCAGCTCAAGCTTTGTCAGATCTTGTCGGATTTAGGGTTCCGGAAAACCCCTTTGAAAGGATCGAGAAGAGGTGTCTAGAGGGGGGGTGAATAGACTCTAAGTGAAAAAAGTTATAGTTTTTAATTTCTTTAAGTTGAAGTGGAGTTTGGCACAAGTTTCAACATTCACAATACATATCAAGCAAGCATGACAAGGGTATGTGAGCAGCAGAAAGTAAAGCATGCAAATTGCAAGAATGTAAAGGGATGGGATTGGAGTGTGCAAACAAAATTTGGAGACACGGAGATTTTTTAGCCGTGGTCCCGGTAGGTGGTGCTATCGTACATCCATGTTGATGGAGACTTCAACCCACGAAGGGTAACGGTTGCGCGAGTCCACGGAGGCCTCTACCCATGAAGGGTCCATGAAGAAGCAACCTTGTCTATCCCACCATGGCCATCGCCCACGAAGGACTTGCCTCACTAGGGTAGATCTTCACGAAGTAGGCGATCTCCTTGTCCTTACAAACTCCTTGGTTCAACTCCACAATCTTGACAGAGGCTCCCAAGTGACACCTAGCCAATCTAGGAGACACCACTCTCCAAGCAGTAACAAATGGTGTGTTGATGATGAACTCCTTGCTCTTGTGCTTCAAATGATAGTCTCCCCAACACTCAACTCTCTCTTCACAGGATTTGGATTTGGTGGAAAGAAGATTTGAGTGGAAAGCAACTTGGGGAAGGCTAGAGATCAAGATTTATGTGGTAGGAATGGAATATCTTGACCTCAACACAAGTGTAGGTGGTTCTCTCTCAGAAAATATATGTTGGAAGTGTAGGCATGTTCTGATGGCTCTCTCCACGAATGAAGAGTTGGTGGAGGGGTATATATAGCCTACACACAAAATCTAACCGTTACACACAACTTACCAAACTCGGTGGGACCGAATCATGAAACTCGGTCAGACTGATTTAGTAAATAATGTGACCATTAAGAATTTTTGGTGGGACCGACATGGTTAGGGTTAGGGCATAACGTAATCTCGGTGAGACCGATTCCACAAACTCGGTGAGACCGATTTTGGTAATAGACACATAGAGAGTTGGTCAGGCAAACTCAGTGGGACCGATTCACTCATCTCGGTTAGACCAAAACATTACAAAAGGGGAACAGTGAGTTTGCATTGCAATATCGGTGGGACCGATCACTCATCTCGGTATGACCAAAATGTTACAAAGGGAAACAGAGAGATTACAATCCCATCTCGGTGAGACCGAGATCCCCATCAGTGAGACTGAAAAGACTATGGTTTCTGGCAGTGGCTATGTCAACAGAACTCGGTAGCGCTGGATAGGAAGATTCGGTAAGGCCGAGTTTGACTTGGTTTGGGACAAATGTGGATGTGAGGAAGTGGTTGAGGGCTTTGGAGCATATCACTGAGCACTTTGAGCAAGCAAGCCATTAAGCAACACCTCATCCCATCTTAATAGTATTGGCTTTCCTATGGACTCAATGTGATCTTGGATCACTAAGTAAAATGTAGAGTCTTGTGCTTTGAGCTTGATCCAATCCTTTGTCCTTAGCATCTTGAAGGGGTTCCACATCCTCTAGTCCATGCCACTCCATTGTTGAACTTATCTGAAGCATATACTAGGTAAAAGTATTAGTCCAACAAGAGATATGTTGACATTAATTACCAAAATCACCCAGGGAGCACTTGTTCTTTCAATGTCCCCCTTTTTGGTAATTGATGACAACATACATCAAAGATTTAGGTAAAGATATAGAGAATAACAAGTAAAGCTTTGGAAAGACATGTAGCATGCATAGGCTCCCCCTACATGTATGCAATCATGTAAATATGGAATATAGGAGCATGTGAATGCATAAGCATGATAGAGTAAGCAATGTGTTACATGTATCTTGGCTATATGCATCAGAGCAAGTGGTGTGAATATAGGAAATGTACCTTCATGTTCATGAGTCCTTCTTGCAAACAGTATGTACATCAGCAAGAAATCCTCATACACATGACTGTTATGCATATACTTACCTTGTGGTCTTGAGTTGGCTTAGGAAGGAATGAACCTGCGTAAACAAGGTTAGATAACACAGATACACCTACTAGAGCAAACAAAAGAAACCACAAGAATACTAGGACTGGGATGACATGTAGAGAGTGAGTACTGAGTACCCCATTGGATATAGACATGTCCCCAAAGGTAAAGATGTGCAATTAATTCAAGGATTTCCTTCCCTTAGATGTCTTGCTCCCTATGAATCTAGCATGGGATACTGGGAGAAGATAAGGAACAGAAAATCAGAGCAATGAAAAGAAACAGAGCTAATGCAAACAATCAAATGTGAACATGTCTTTCCCCTCTTAAAGACATGTGACTTCTCTCCTCTTGAACACCAAGCATCTGGGGTCTCTCTCCCCCTAAGTATTTTCTCCCCCTATAGAAATGATTAAGCTTTGACGTGATCTCTCTCTCCCCCTTTGACATCAATTTCCAAGAAGGGTTCTTCTGGATTTTTGTTACAACTGGGTTTGGTCCTTGAGTCACAGACCAAAGCAGCTAGTCAAATGTGATGCTGGTAGAGGAAAAGAATCATTGAGTGGAGCTGGATCAAAAGGAATGCAGGAACAAGTGGCAAGCTATCTTTCCTGCAGTGAAATCGGTGGCACCGAGTTGTGTGCTTCAGTTGCACCGGAAGGTTTCGGTTGGACCGAAGGCAATAGACCGGTGTGACCGAGTTCATCACAGAGAAAACACTTGTCACCTCAGCTTACTAGACAAGTAAGATCTCACAAGGATTTGCAATGAATTATCTGAAAGATTTGCAATGAATTGGACGCAGGGAATGCAGAACAAAAAAGAAAAGAAATCTAGATGAAGTTTTTTTGGAAAGGGGAAACAAGTATGCATGAGACAAATGCAAAAGCACAAAAAGGACACAAGAGAACTTCATCTAGAATTGGTCGGCGACAAAGTCACCTATGTTAGAGTATATTGACTTAGGAGTCAAGTGAGATCACTTGATCATAGGTCATACTCCTCGTTTAAGCTCAAAATGGGGTTACCATTTTTCGTTTAAGTATTTTGATGTATTTGCATCTTGTTGAGTTGCTTTGACTCATGACTTGGAGTAAAGCTTCTCTAAGATGGAATAACATGCCTTGGGTGGTGGTGTTGATCGTGATCATGTAGTTGAACTTGTGTGGGTTGCTCAAGGTTGATGTAGCTCATCAAGAGTTGGGAGCACCACTTGGAATTGGAGTTCATCTACCTACATGGATTAGACTTGCAAGGAAAAGCACTTGTGTATCCAAAATGACAATCATGAAACTTAATATAGAATGTGTCAAAGGATATGTTTGAAGGGTTTCGTGTTTCCTTGTCTTCAACCACCGTTGTGTAGAGACTTGGTGATGTAGAGATTGCTCAAGATCTGAGTGGGTTGCAATCTCATAGATTTAGATTCATCCAAGTACCTACACGGGTTAGATAACATGCAAGGTGCAAATATATCCAAGACATAAGATTGTCATCATAAGAGAAATATCAAGGATTTGTCATAGGCTCATGTCTTGCATGTATCCAAATGGAGTTCCTACTCCAAGTTTGAAGCATCAATGATGTTCAATTCACCTCTCAACCTGCAAAACACTTTCTCATCAAGTGGTTTAGTGAATATATCCGCTAATTGCTTGTCGGTACAACATGCTTAAGGTTAATATCACCCTTAGCAACATGATCTCCAATGAAATGATGACGAACTTCAATATGCTTAGTTCGAGAGCGTTGCATGGGATTGTGAGCAATCTTGATAGCACTTTCATTGTCACAAAGCAATGGAACATGTTTCACATATATCCCATAATCTTTAAGAGTTTGGGTCATCCAAAGTAATTGAGCACAACATGAACCAGTGGCAATGTATTCCGCTTCGGCGGTGGATAAGGATACCGAGTTTTGTTTCTTGGAGGACCAAGACATAAGAGATCTACCAAGAAATTGGGAAGTACTAGAAGTGGACTTTATATCAACCTTGTCACCGGCAGAGTCCGAGTCAGAGTAGCCAACAAGATTAAAAGAGGACCTCTTTGGATACCAAATTCCAAAGTTTGGTGTATGGATTAGGTATCTCACTATCCTTTTCACAGCCTTAAGATGACATTCTTTAGGGGCGGCTTGATATCGTGCACACATGCACACACTTAGCATAATATCGGGACGTGAAGCACATAGATATGACAATGAACCAATAATGGAGTGGTAAACCTTTTGATCAACCGGTTCACCATCTTTGGTCAAATCAAGATGTCCACTAGTAGGCATGGGTGTAGTCATACCTTTGCATTCTTTCATATTGAACTTCTTGAATAAGTCCTTGGTGTACTTTGTTTGAGAGACAAAGGTACCTTCCTTAGTTTGCTTGATTTGCAAACCAAGAAAGAATTTGAGTTCACTCATCATAGACATCTCAAACTTTTCCGACATTAGCTTTCCGAATTTTTCAGTAAAGTGAGGGTTAGTTGAACCAAGTATAATATCATCAGCATAGATTTGGCACACAAATAGTTCTCCATTAACCCTTTTAGTAAAAAGAGTAGAATCAAATTTTCCAATTTCAAAGCCTTTTTGAATAAGGAACTTGGTCAAGCATTTATACCACGCTCTAGGAGCTTGTTTAAGACCATAAAGAGCTTTGTGAAGTTTGTAAACATGATTAGGTTTCTTAGGATTGACAAAGCCGGGAGGTTGCTTAACATAAACTTCCTCCTCTATTTCACCATTTAGAAAAGCACTTTTAATGTCCATTTGGTACAAGGTGATATCATGGTGCTTAGCATAGGCAAGTAAGATGTGAATGGAATCAAGTCTAGGAACGGGGGAATATGTCTCACCATAGTCCATACCTTCGACTTGAGTGTAGACTTGGGCGACGAGATGTGCTTTGTTGCGAACTACTTGTCCATTTTCATATTGATTGTTGTGAAACACCCATTTGGTAGCAATGATGTTGTGGTTGTTGTCGGGCTTCTCAACCAATGTCCAAACTTGATTTCTCTCAAAGTTGTGTAGCTCTTCATGCATGGCGTTTATCCAATCGAGATCTTCCAAAGCTTCTTCAATATTCATAGGTTCAGTGCTAGAGATGAATGAATAATGTTCACAAAAGTTAGCTAAACGAGTTTTAGAGCGAGTGATTCTCCCGGTTTGGATATCACTATAGATTTGCTCGACGGGATGGTCTTTGGCATCTCTTGCTCGAACTCGTGAAAGATTTTGCTTGGATCTTGGTGGAACATCTTCTTCATCTTGTTCTTTTTCTTGGCCTTCTTCATTGTTGATGTTGTCGTTCTCTTGTCATGGTTGAGAAGGAGGTTGTTGATGCTTATCATGGTGTACTTCCTCGTTTTCTTCGTCTTGGTGTGTCCCACTTGTGGATGCTTCCGTATCAACTCTTGGTTCACCTTGTCGTGAGGTGGAAGCTTCTACTTGGACGTACAAGGTACTCTCCTTCTCACCTCCGTTGGACGAATCTTGCCAATAGACAAGTCTTGGATTGCTTCTGAAGGGTCTTTGTCTCCTACATCAATTGGCATTTGCTCTACTTGCAAGCCGTTAGATTCATCAAACTTCACATCTACCATCCCTTCAACCTTTCGGGTGAAATTATTGTAGACACGGTAAGTGTGAGAGTTTGAGCCATAACCAAGTAGGAAACCTTCATGAGATTTAGGAGCAAACTTAGAACAACGATGATTATCAAGAATGTAGCACTTTGAGACGAATACTCGAAAGTATCCAACTTGGGGTTTGTTACCGGTGAGGAGCTCGTATGCCGTCTTGCCGAGAAGCTTGTGAAGATACAAGCGATTTGTTGCATGAGAAGCTGTCTCAACCGCTTCCGCCCAAAAGTGCTTTGGCGTCTTGTACTCATCAAGCATTGTTCTCGCCATTCGTTCGGTTCTTCCTCTCAACAACTCCATTTTGTTGAGCTGTGTACATAGCCGAGAACTCACGTGAAATCCCCTCTTCATTAAGAAAGGTATCCACATTTGCGTTCTTGAACTCCATTCCATTGTCGTTGCGAACCTTCTTGATCTTCACTTCAAATTGATTTTGGGCCTTCCTAGCGAAGTTTTGGAAGATCTTTTGGACCTGCGATTTATCATTTAGAAAGAACACCCACGTAAATCTTGAAAAATCATCGACTATAACTAGACCAAAAGAATTTCCACCGACACTTTTGTAGGTGTTGGGGCCGAAAAGATCCATATGAAGTAGCTCGAGCGGCCTCCTTGTGGTCATGATGTTCTTCACGGGATTCCTTCCTCCAACCTGTTTACCTGCTTGACAAGCGCTGCAAAGTCTATCCTTATCAAATATGACATCGTTAACGCCAAGGATATGATTTCCTTTTATAAGCTTGTCAAGGTTTCGCATGCCCACATGACCTAATCGTCTATGCCATAACCGACCTTTAGATGATTTAGCAATTAAGCAAGTTCTAGGTTTAGCCTTTTTAGTGAAATCAACAATGTAAAGATCACCTCTACGTATACTGGTAAAGACCATTTTATGATTGTCTCTTCGAAACACTTGGCAATCTACTTCAGTAAATAGGACATTGAAACCGAAATCAACAAGTCTAGATACAGAAAGTAAATTGTACCCAAGAGATTCAACGAGCATGACATTTTTTATGGAGCTATCATGTGAGATGGCCACCTTACCAAGGCCAACCACCTTACCCTTTGAGTTATCACCAAAAGTGACATACTTTCGAGGGCCGTCGTTTTCAGCAAGCTCACGGAACATATCTTTATCTCCGGTCATGTGATCGGTACATCCACTATCAAGAACCCATTCCTTTCCTCCTGCCATATATCCCCGAAGATTTGCCATAAGACCAAAGTGTCTCATTGCATCATCAAGATCAAAGTCACTATCATCATCCTCATCATAGTATCCATGTTCAACATCATCATGTGATGGATCAATTCTTAGAGAGGGTGATTCATTAGAATGAGCTTGACAATGATCTTCTTTATGAATTCTAATAGCTTCGGAAATAATATCGCTAATAATTCCAACATCTCCTTTGGCACGCGTAAGATTTGTAAGCTCAAATAGACAATCACCAAACTTAGGATCATTGGAATTCATCTTACTCAAGGCAATAGACTTATGGAGAATTTCATCTAGATTTTGCAAGGAATAGTTTGGAAAACGTCCCTCAAGAAATTTCCATATAGTGTAGGCGCAATCAAGAGTAGGCAAACATCCAATCAAGTTTCTAGGCAAGCCTCTAGTGATAAGATTAACAGTTCTAAGATTGCGGATCATGTCAATTGACTCATCAAGGGTGGGATGCATAGGATCAACATGAGGTGCACAAGGGCTAGTAATGTACTTGTTCAAATGATATTCATTGAAAATCACAAGCATCTCATTTTTCCACTCATGAAAATACTCTCCATCAAGTATAGGCACTCTATGTCTAAGACTCCCCAAAGTAGACTCATCCATCTTCCTCCAATGATGTGCAAACCAAAGCAATGGAGACCAAAGCTCTGATACATTTTGAAAGGATCGAGAAGAGGTGTCTAGAGGGGGGAGAATAGACTCTAAGTGAGAAAAGTTGCAGTTTAATTTCTTTAAGTTGAAGTGGAGTTTGGCACAAGTTTCAACATTCACAATACATATCAAGCAAGAGTGACAAGAGTATGTGAGAAGCGGAAAGTAAAGCATGCAAATTGCAAGAATGTAAAGGGATGGGATTGGAGTGTGCAAATGCAATTTGGTAACACGGAGATTTTTTAGCCGTGGTTCCGATAGGTGGTGCTATCGTACATCCACGTTGATGGAAAATTCAACCCACGAAGGGTAATGGTTGCACGAGTCCACGAAGGGCTCCACCCACGAAGGGTCTACGAAAAAGCAACCTTGTCTATCCCACCATGGCCGTCGCCCACGAAGGACTTGCCTCACTAGGGTAGATCTTCACAAAGTAGGCAATCTCCTTGCCCTTACAAACTCCTTGGCTCAACTCCACAATCTTGACGGAGGCTCCCAAGTGACACCTAGCCAATCTAGGAGACACCACTCTCCAAGAAGTAACAAATGGTGTGTTGATGATGAACTCCTTGCTCTTGTGCTTCAAATGATAGTCTCCCCAACACTCAACTCTCTCTTCACAGGATTTGGGTTTGGTGGAAAGAAGATTTGAGTGGAAAGCAACTTGGGGAAGGCTAGAGATCAAGATTTATGTGGTAGGAATGGAATATCTTGACCTCAACACAAGTGTAGGTGGTTCTCTCTCAGAAAATGTATGTTGGAAGTGTGGGCATGTTCTGATGGCTCTCTCCATGAATTAAGAGTGGGTGGAGGGGTATATATAGCCTCCACACAAAATCTGACCGTTACACACAACTTACCAAACTCGGTGGGACCGAATCGTGAAACTCGGTCAGACCGATTTAGTAAATAATGTGACAGTTAGGAATTTCGGTGGGACCGACATGTCAACTCGGTGGGACCAATATGGTTAGGGTTAGGGCATAACGTAATCTCGGTGAGACCGATTCCACAAACTCGGTGAGACCGATTTTGGTAATAGACACATAGAGAGTTGGTCAGGCAAACTTGGTGGGACCTATTCACTCATCTCGGTTAGACCAAAACGTTACAAAAGGGGAACAGTGAGTTTGCATTGCAATATCGGTGGGACCGATCACTCATCTCGGTTTGACCGAAACGTTACGAAGGGAAATAGAGAGATTAAAATCCCGTCTCGGTGAGACCGAAAAGACTAGGGTTTCTGGCAGTGGCTATGTCAACAGAACTCAGTGGCGCCAGATAGAAAGATTTGGTAAGGCCGAGTTTGACTTTTGGTTTGGGACAAATGTGGATGTGAGGAAGTGGTTGAGAGCTTTAGAGCATATCACTAAGCACTTTGAGAAAGCAAGCCATTAAGAAACACCTCATCCCCTCTTAATAGTATTGGCTTTCCTATGGACTCAATGTGATCTTGGATCACTAAAAGTAAAATGTAGAGTCTTGTGCTTTGAGCTTGAGCCAATCCTTTGTCCTTAGCATTTTGTAGGGGTTCCACATCCTCTAGTGCATGCCACTCCATTGTTGAACTTATCTGAAACATACTAGGTAAACGTATTAGTCCAACAAGAGATATGTTGACATTAATTACCAAAATCACCCAGGGAGCACTTGTGCTTTCACCATGGAGGTTCGAACACTGGGGTGCGCGCGAAGATTTCCCCCTAACGAATCTTGCCCTCAGCCTCGCCGCAATCTCAAAGCTTAGATTGATGAACTCACAACGCAAGAGAGACAAGATTTATACTGGTTCGGGCCACTGTTGTGGTGTAATACCCTACTCCAGTGTGGTGGTGGTGGATTGCCTCTTGGGCTGATGATGAACAGTACAAAGGAAGAATAGCCTCCTGAGGAGAGGTGTTCTTGTGCTTGGTGGGTGCGAGGATGGACTGAGTTCATTCCGTCCTCCCCCTTCTACTGTGGTGGATAGTCCTATTTATGAGGCCCTGGTCCTCTTCCCAAATATTGACCGGGAGGGGATCCAACAACGACCAATTTGAAAGGGGACAACTAGTACAAGCTATCCTGACTAAAGGTGGTGTTCGCCTGTCAAAGGCCCTGGTGGTGACGCCGTCTTGTGCTCCACAATGACCTCCGTCCTGCTGTCCTGCTAGTCTTGCGCACTTGGTCGCCAGGTTGAACAGCTCCAGGGATGTGCACAAGTCCTTGTGGATGGCAAGCTCCTCCTTCATCTTGACGTCTTGGACACCAATAGAGAACGCTGAGATGATGGCCTTGTCCGTCACCTTGGGGATCTTGAGGCGGACGCTGTTGAAGTGTTGGATGTATTTCTGTAGGTTCTCCCCGGGATGCTGCCTAATGCGGCGCAGGTCACCCGCGGCCGGGGGGCGGTCGCGAGTGCCCTGGAAGTTGGCGATGAAGCGACTACGCATCTCGTCCCACGAGGAGATCGAGCCGTGTCGGCGTTCTGGGAACGGGGGTCCCCAGACTTGCCTGCCTGCGGCCTGAGGCGTGGATCAAGTGGGGGCCCAGTGCGGCCCAGCTTCATCAGCTCAAGCTCAAGGCCCTCGCGAGGGGCCAAGCCTCATGGGGCAGATGATAGGAACCTTCCTCAGGAGCAGCCTCATCAGGCAGGCTCGCGAGGAGGCGGAGAGATCAAGGCGGGGTACCTCGCGAGGAGCCCGTGACGCAAGCCATGACGATAGTGACTAGGCGGGCACCAGGCGGGCGCCGGCCTGCGCAGTATCCTTGTTTCCCCTTCGGTGCAAAGGGGGCAAGCACAGGCCAAGGCATCAGGCAAAGGTTACCATTTTGGTGCAACATGACCAAGACCAGCAAAACGGTAGGATGGAGGTCATCGTGGAGCCCAGGACGGTGTCATCGTCAAATCCTTTGGCAGCCGAAGACCAACTTTAGTCAGGATAAGTGTACTAGATGTTCCCCTTCAAAATGGCTAATTGTTGGCGCCCTTCCCGCTCATTATTTGGGAAGAGGCCCAGGGCCTCCCTCTATAAATAGAGCTAGCCACCACAGGTCAAAGGTACAGATCAAAGGACGGACCGATCAGAGAGAGAGAGAGAGAGGCGATTGAACTCACCCAAGCAGTTCATCGCACCAGCTCAAGAACAGTTGTATTGTTCATCATCAGCCCCTGAGGCAATCCACCACACCACACACTGGAGTAGGGTATTACACCACAATGGTGTCCTGAACCAGTATAAACCTCGTGTCCCTTGTGTGTTCTTCTTTCTAGCTTCGATTCCTTGCGAAGCATCGAGACGTGAGCTGGTAGGGGAAAGATCTTCATGCGCATCGCAGTGTTCGAACCTCAAGGGTCTGCCGGAACCCAAAATCCGACATTTGGCGCCCCAAGTAGGGGTGCGCCAGAATCTTTCTTCCGCTAGTCGCGTCAGATCTTCCGTCGTATCCATGGCTGATGCTCGCCAGGCTCGCACCGAGCGTCAGGCCGCTCTCGCCACCCGCGTCGCCCAGACGGTGCCCGTCGGCGGACGCCCCTGTCGTTCCCCATCGCATGCCGCCAACGCCGCTACCGGCCCGGTGGGGAACGAGCAGCAGGCCTCGTCCCTGCATCCTTCGGTGCGGCGGGAAGGCCGCACCGCCACCTCGTCGCTGACTCCAGCTGGTTCGTCGTCCCACGCCCGTCGCGCCCCCACGGACGCGCACACTGCCCTGCTCCTGGCGCGTGAGCTCCTGCACTACCATCCCGTCGACGACCTCTACGACGACTGGCTCACCTGCATCACCGAGCTCGTCAGCGCCGCAGGGGGCTCTCCTATGCCCTCTCTCTCGCTGCCTCGCCCTCCATCCTGCGCGGGAGGCGTTGATCAAGAGGTGCCTCCGCCACCTCCTCCCCAAGAAGGAGCCCTGGCTCCAAGGCGCGCGGCCCCAAGACGAGACCCTCCACGTTCGGCGCCCGCGCGACAAGAAAGGAGCTGCCAAGAAATCCCTCGTCCCCAAGAAGGTGCTCGCGTGCTCCCAGCACCGGCGCACCATGACTGCATCCCTGCACCACCACGTCAAGACCCCGCGCTGCTCCGGGCAGCATTGCACGAGAATCCCCAGGAGCAAGCCCCGCATCAGCAGAGAGCTCCGGTGGCCACTGCAGGCCGCCGCGCCTTCACTGCCGAGCTGCGTAGCGTCGCATGGCCCGACAAGTTCAAGCCGGACCTGCCCCTTGGCTACGACGGCACTGCAGACCCCGCAGAGTTCCTATAGCTCTACGAGATGGGCATCGAAGCCACCAACGGGGATGAAATGGTCATGGCAAATTGGTTTCCCATGGCGCTCAAGGACGGTGCCCGCACCTGGCTCCTAAACCTGGCTCCTGGCACGATCTCCTCCTGGGACGAGATGCGCACTTCTTGATGACCCGCAAGTATACGGGATAGTTGTAGCCTCTTTTGATAAGTAAGAGTGTCGAACCCAACGAGGAGCTAAAGGTAGAACAAATACTCTTTCAAGTCCTATCAGCCACTGATACGACTCTACGCACGCGTGACGTTCGCTTTACCTAGAACAAGTATGAAACTAGAAGTACTTTGTAGGTGTGATAGGATAGGTTTGCAAGATAATAAAGAACGCGTAAATAAAAAGTAGGGGCTGTTTAGATAAAGATGCAATAAAGTAAATATTAGTAGAGAGCTTTTTGTTACAAGAAAGTTATTTGTCCAAGGCAATCGATAACTAGACCGGTAATCACTGTTGCAATTCTATTTGAGGGAGAGGCATAAGCTAACATACATTCTCTACTTGGATCATATGCACTTATGATTGGAACTCTAGCAAGCGTCCGCAACTGCTAAAGATTCATTAAGGTAAAACCCAACCATAGCATTAAAGTATCAAGTCCCCTTTTATCCCATACGCAAACAACCTACTTACTCGGGTCTGTGCTTCTGTTCACTCACGCCACCCACCATAAGCAAATCATAAACATATTGCAAACCCTACAGCATGGACCCCTCATGCTTCGTGACATGGAGAGCACCATAGGACAGCACCAATAATAAAACATGCAACTCAAACCAATCACGATCATCAATTAACCCATAGGACAAAACGGATCTAGTCAAACATCATAAGATAGCTATACATCATTGGGAAATAATATATAGCATTGAGCACCATGTTTAAGTAGAGATTACAGCGGGTAATAGAGAGGTTACACCACTGCATAGAGGGGGGAAGAGTTGGCGATGAAGGCGGTAAGTTGTTGGTGAAGATCGCGGTGATGATGATGGCCTCCGGCAGTGTTCCGGAGCCACTGGAAGCAAGGGGGAGAGAGCCCCCTTCTTCTTCTCCTTCCTTGACCTCCTCCCTAGATGGGAGAAGGGTTTCCCCTCTGGTCCTTGGCTCCCATGGCTTGGGAGGGGCGAGAGCCCCTCCGAGATTGGATCTATCTCTCTATTTCTGCGCTCTCAGATTCTACCCCTTCACCGTTTCTTAAATATCCGGAGATCCGTAACTCCGATTGGGGTGAATCTTTTGCCCAGATCTTGCGCCAAAAGAAGAGTGTCAACCGCCTTACGGGTGGCCCACGAGAGCCCAGCGCGTGCCTGCCTATCTCGTGGCCACCCCGGACACCGTTTCGCGTTGATTTTACTTCCCAAAAATCATAAATATTCCAAAAAAAATCTCCATCCGTTTTTATCCCGTTTGGACTCCGTTTGATATTGGGTTTCTGCGAAACAAAAAACATGCAACAGACAGGAACTGGCACTGGGCACTGGATCAATATGTTAGTCCCAAAAATTAGTATAAAAAGTTGCCAAAAGTATATAAAAGTAGAATAATATTGGCATGGAACAATAAAAAAATATAGATACGACGGAGACGTATCAGCACTCGCTTCATCGCCAACTCCCAGGGCACCCGTGACCGGCCTCTGACCATGAGTGACCTGCGCTGCATCAAGCAACAGCCTGGAGAGACCCTGCAGAAGTACATCCAGCGCTTCAACAACGGTCGCCTCAAGATCCCCAGGGTGACTGAGGAAGCCATCATCTCGGCCTTCTTGGATGGCGTGCGTGACATCAAGATGAAAGAGGAGCTAGCAATCCATGAAGACATGTGCACATCCATGCAGCTGTTCAACTTGGCGACCAAGTGCGCCAGGGCTAAGGAAGGACGCCTCTCCCTCCTCGAGCTGCCGGCTGCCGATCTAGAAGAGAAGAAGCCAAAGGTCAAGGAAGTGAAGCGCAAGGGAGCTGCAATGCTCGTAGCAGATCCAGACATCAAGCGGGGCAGGGATCAGCCCGAGTCATCCAAGGGCAGCCGGTACTGCGTGTACGACGACCTCCCCACCCACAATACCAACGAATGCCCAGAGCTCAGGGCCGTGCGAGATGGGCGTATCGGCCGACGCCCCGAGCGCAACGACCGGGGCTATGGCCGAGGAGGAGGAAGAGGTGGAGGACGATGGGAAGACCGTGGCCCTCGCCAAGGGTGGCGTGACCGATCTCGCGAGGACCGCTGGCAGGACCAGCCTCACGAGGGAGGTTGGAGGGATCAGCCTCGTGAGGACCGCCCGCACGGCAACGCAGGCCTCCCTCCTCTGCCACCACCGCCAAGGAGGAATGAAGACCAGCATCAGGACGAGGGGGCTGGGGGCTTCCAGGAGCCGCGCGCAATCGCTTGCATCCTGGGCGGCGCTCAGGCCCCAGCCTCGCAGCACATCTTCAATCAGTTTGCTCGCGAGGTGAATGCAGTCCTCCCCAAGCTTGAGGCCACGCGCCCCCTCAGGTGGTTTGCGTGCGCTATCACGTTCAACTCAACAGATCAGCTCAAGTGCGCAGCAACGGCCGGAGTCCTCCCGATGCTTTGTTCCCCAGTCATCAGCAACGTGCAAGTCACAAGGACGCTCATCGATGGCGGAGCAGGACTCAACGTCCTGTCCGTCGAGACATGCAACAATCTCCAAGTGCCATATGATCAGCTTGAGCCGACCAAGCCATTCTCAGGAGTCACTGATGGTTCCACTGTTCCGATAGGACAGGTCCGCCTTCCAGTCACCTTTGGGTAGCGCAATAACTACCGCACCGAGCTCATTGACTTCGACGTCGCCCACATTCGCCTGCCATACAATGCCATCCTCGGGTACCCAGCCCTGGCCAAGTTCATGGCAGTGACTCACTATGGCTACAATGTCCTCAAGATGCCTGGAAGCGGTGGAGTCATCACAGTGCCTTGTGAGGAAAGGGATGCAGTTTGTTCTCTTAAGCGTGCCTTCCAAGCCGCGACAATCGAAAACCCAGATCATAGGAGCGGAAGACTTCCACCTAGCCCGAACCCTCAGGAGGCAGGCACCTCTGGAGGCGTTGCGTCAGGATCCGCGCCCGTTCAGGGGGCGCCACCCTCTGTCGCATAGGAAGGCGCGCCCGGCGCCCTCCTCGGGCACGGCTCAGGGGCTCTTTCTTAGAGAGCCACCGACTTTGCCAAGGTCACAAGGGAGGCGCTCGGGCACCATTTGGAGGCGTGCTTCAAGGCATGTTTCCCTCAAGAAGGTATGAGGCAAGGAGGGCTAAATCCTCAGGAGTTCATCGCGAGAAACATTCAGGAGCTACAGGAGTCAAGTGTCATGCACGGCAGCCGCCGCCTACCCGCTGCTGGCCCCCATCCAGGCGAGGATGGTGGGTTGCGCATCTGCATCAACATACCAGGGCTCAACCGAGCCGCGTCTCAGGAGCGCCGCTGGCCTTCGCACATGGGGCGTTGCGAGGGGCCACCTCACAACTACGTTCGCATGCCTTTCGGCCTGCCGAACACGGTCGCCGCTCATCAGTGCCTGCTGAGGAGCATTCTGGAGGCTCAGGAGGTCAGGCATCATGCGGTCCTGGCGGAGATGGAGATGGCACTCGAAGATCCACCTGTGCCCCCGGAGCCTCCCGAGGCTCCTGGTCCCAGGAGCTCGTGAGGATCGGCTTCCTCACCACGCGTCGTCCGCTACTTCAGCATCACTTCATCTCCAACGGTATTAGGTGACATCTTTCAAAGTTCCATTTTCAGCTGGGAGCGCCCACAGGGCTGCATCATTCCCAGGCCGCATGGGTCCGTCCCTACGGCATGTATCCGTTTTTGTTATGTTCTTTACCTACCTTGTTGGGGGCGCCCCTAAGGATGGCAATTTTATCCATGGACATGGATATCCATGGATATCTGACCTGAATGGATAGGGTTTGGATATGCTTTTCTGTCCATGGGCAGCGCCCAAACCCGACCCAATTGCTCGTGGGTAGGGCATGGATATAATCTTGTACCCGTGGGTATATCCAAACCCGACCTGATAGTATGATTTAATGGGCAAAAATCGACTATCCCTACCCCACAGTTACATGTCTCAGTGCAATTTTACACTTTGTTATCCAAAACATGCAAAAGAAATTACACAATCCCCGTCATAACTTTTATTAGTTGACATTCAATACCCTCTGTAACATACCCCAACACCCTTCCCTTATTTTTATCTCCTTGTTAACTGACTCGTCATTCTCATCTGTTAGAAAAATACTAAATGATCTTATGTTGTTAGTGGAGGTTGCTTTACCATAAGTGAAGCCTAGCATGCCCTTAAGTGAATAATGGAAGAGCTTATGTTAACATTGTGTTATGTCTTATTTATATGTCTAGAGAGGACCCAATGGATATCCAGTGGGTATGGATATCCATCGGGTTTGGACATGGACACAATTTTTCACCCATGGATTTTTTCATGGGTGGGCAAAGACTGTCTTAATGGATACGGATATGGATTTGATATTGTTCAACCCGATCCAAACCCGACCCATTGCCATCCTTAGGCGCCCCTCGGGCTGCATTATCTCCAAGCTGCTCGGGCCTGACACAGTGGCATTTGCTTTTTCCGCATCTATCTGAAATGGATATGCTCCTTCATGATTAACATGCTTGACCTAATCGCCTGCTCGATTGACACCTAACTTTGGAGCCGCTCGCTCTGGCATGGCGCTTGCGCATGGGTCCGTCCCTGCAACGCCGACAAATCTGAGCTGTTGAGCTCTGGCCGCGGCAGCCCCGCATAGGCGCCACCTCACCAGGCCCTTAGTGCCCCAATCACTCCCTCGGAGCGACCAATGGTTAGCTGGCAACCGTAACGACAGACCTTGTTTTCCCTCATGATTGGTGTGCAGGATCCGCTTCAGGAACGGCGTGGGAGGCATCACGAGCTCCCTCTCCCTCTCTCCCGTGCGATCCACTCGCGCGTTAAAGGGGGGGCGCCTGAACATCACGACTCATGGGCTCTTACTGGCTCTCCAGCCCTCACCCCTGGCCTTGACCCACGACATCGCGACCTGTCATACCAGCGGCGGCTGAGCTCGCTTGAGTGCCATGACCTGAGGACGTAGAGCATGAAGGAAAGTGCGGGGAAGAGGGGAGAAGCTCACGAGGGCCTGACCCAGCAACACCTCAGCTGCGGCCACGCAGGCCCGACACTTTGCCGAAAACTACTCCAAACCTACAAGATAAGTCGCAAAAAAACTGAATCGACTCAGCGCTAAACCCTCGCCTACTGCGGCTCTGTCACGGCAACGTTACCTATGTTTCTTGCCCAATGGAGGCTGATTGAGAGCTAAGGGGCACCACCTGAGCATCACGACTTAGGGGCTCTTACTGGACCTTGGGCCGCTCACCTCCTGGCCTTGACCACGGCATCGCGACCTGGCATACCAGCGACGGCTGAAGCTTGTCTGGGGACCGAGACCTGTCGGCGTAGAGCACCAAGCCCTCGTGAGGAAATAAAGGGGGAGCCGAGCTGGGACAGGACAAGCATCTCGCATCGATTCATAATAAGGATACAATATTCACAAAAGACATGGCCAGCGCCTTACATACCCCCGTGGGGTGGTACTTCGATTCCTCGCAGGGAACAAAAATGTGCTAATCCTAAGGAATGCTAACTATGCAGCCTCCGCAGGAGACACCATCATCAACAGTGGGCCGTCAGGCGCCGGCGCCAACCCCATCTAGATCAATGGTGTCGGCAGCCTGGTGCAGCTGCCCTGCTCCGGGCGCGACGCGAGCTCGGGGGCTCATAGGTGTCGTCGCTCGTCTCCGGAGTCACGAGAAGCTTGGCGGAGTCGCTGAACCCTCTGGCTCATCCGCTGCTGCCTGAGGAGCTGCAAGGGAAGCGGATGGCGGGCCTGGTCCTCGCCACTCCGATGCCCCGACCGCCTTCCTTGGGGCAGCATTCCAGCCGGCGTCCTTCCGCGTCGAAGACTTTGAAGGACATCAAGGAGGCGCCATCATATTCGAGGTGGATCACGTGGGCGCCCCCTGTCCGGCAGACCCAGGCGATCTCGCCCCAGCCGCGGGTCAGGAAGACCTTGCCCGGGGCGACAACCTCGACCTCCGCCCCGGTCGCGGGAGTGCTGCATTCATCGTGCTGCAGCCAGAGCTCCCGAGGACCCCTCGGCGGAATCTCGAAGACGAAGGAGGGAGGAAGGCGAATCCAAGATCGAGGAGGCATGGAGGCATGAAGCACAAGCTCGCAAGAGGAGCCCACGGCGTGGACTCCAGGAGGAACGACGCGCACCGCCGTAACTCGCCGGCGTCGGCGGCGGCACCATTGGTGTCGCTCAACGCCTTCTTCTCCAGGGCCCTCGATCCGGGCGTACAGGGGCAGCGGAAACCCAGGTGGTGGCCGCTCATACCAGGGCCTCGACGCCTCCTGCCGAGCACCCTCATCTCGGCGGCAGAGGACTAGCCGCTTCTTCGGCGGAAGCGGGTCGGGACCATCTCGGGGGGCCTTCCCTTTCTCTTCTGCAGAAAACCGGCGGATAGGCGCCAGTGGCGTAAGGTGGAGCAAGGGTGAGGAAGAAGAAGAAAAGGAGTAGCAGGAAGGGATGGACTGGAAGGGCTCACGCCGTTCCGTACTTATAGCCGGAGAAGGCCAACCACCGGCCACCACGATCGCAGGTAATCATGACCCATTTTTGCATGCAGGGACTTGTCAAGTCGTGCAGTTGCCGAGGCATCGTGGGGAAGCGGAGACACCCACGTCCAATCAATCGCCACACGGCGCCCAAGGCCGCAGGCTATTTGGGCCCGCGGCGCTTCGCACTTGCCCCTTCGCTTCTCTGCTAAGCCAAGTCCGGGCATGCCTTAGGCCCGGGGGCTACTGTCGGCATTCTGGGAATAGGGGTCCCAAGACTTGCCTGCCTGCGGCCTGAGGCGTGGATCAAGTGGGGGCCCAGTGCGGCCCAGCTTCATCAGCTCAAGCTCAAGGCCCTCGCGAGGGGCCAAGCCTCATGGGGCGGATGATAGGAACCTTCCTCAGGAGCAGCCTCATCAGGCAGGCTCGCGAGGAGGCGGAGAGATCAAGGCGGGGTACCTCGCGAGGAGCCCGTGATGCAAGCCATGACGATAGTGACTAGGCGGGCGCCAGGCGGGCGCCGGCCTGCGCAGTGTCCTTGTTTCCCCTTCGGTGCAAAGGGGGCAAGCACAGGCCAAGGCATCAGGCAAAGGTTACCGTTTTGGTGCAACAAGACCAAGACCAGGAAAACGGCAGGATGGAGGTCATCGTGGAGCCCAGGACGGTGTCATCGTCAAATCCTTTGGCAGCCGAAGACCAACTTTAGTCAGGATAAGTGTACTAGATGTTCCCCTTCAAAATGGCCAATTGTTGGCGCCCTTCCCGCTCATTATTTGGGAAGAGGCCAAGGGCCTCCCTCTATAAATAGAGCTAGCCACCACAGATCAAAGGTACAGATCGAAGGACGGACCGATCAGAGAGAGAGAGAGAGAGAGGCGATTGAACTCACCCAAGCAGTTCATCGCACCAGCTCAAGAATAGACCCTCGCGAGGCTGTTCTCCCTTTGTATTGTTCATCATTAGCCCCTGAGGCGATCCACCACACCACCCAATGGAGCAGGGTATTACACCACAATGGTGGCCTGAACTAGTATAAACCTCATGTCCCTTGTGTGTTCTTCTTTCTAGCTTCGATTCCTTGCGAAGCATCGAGACGTGAGCTGGTAGGGGAAAGATCTTCGTGCGCACCCTAGTGTTCGAACCTCAAGGGTCTGCCGGAACCCGAAATCCGTCAAGCCGGGAGGTAGGTTCAGGAGCCACGAGCAGGCACCATCCTTGAGCGCCATGGGAAACCAATTCACCATGACTTTCCCGTCGCCGTTGGCCGCCTTGATGCTCAGCTCATAGAGCTGCAAGAAGTCCACGGGGTCGGGGGTGCCATCATAGCGAGGAGGCAGGTGTCTGTGTCCAAACCAGCGGATCTCGGGTAGGGGGTCCCGAACTGTGCGTCTAAGGCTAATGGTAACAGGAGGCGGGGGACACGATGTTTACCCAGGTTCGGGCCCTCTCGATGGAGGTAATACCCTATTTCCTGCTTGATTGATCTTGATGATATGAGTATTATA